>NC_056732.1:238687620-238987620 GCF_019279795.1 Protopterus annectens | reverse complement strand
TCGTAACACCAAAATTTCCTTTTTGGATTTATCAAGTACAAAATAATACCATCTGCAGATGAAGCAAGCTTTTCTTGGTTACCGTATCATACCTGTTATATCCATGAATTTGTGAGTCCTTTAGTTAGTTAGCTATTTTCATTCCTAATGGCTCTGAATATTAAGCAAATAAATGGGAAAGACTACAACAATGGCTGGTTCCTCTGTTAAGCACTGCTCGTCTGAGAGAACCCCCCCCCCCCCCACACACACACACACACATTAATTCTTACCTCCAACCCTTTGTATATTCTCATTGTTAAGCATATTATTCTGTCAGAGAATGTAAGTGCTGCCATTGCCCTGTTCATAAAATGCCAGCTGACTTTATCAAATGATTTCACTGCATTAAGACATGCCAACAATAACTTTGTTTTCTTTACACCCTGATTCTCTCTGGATTGTCATTGTTCTGTTAATGTTGTGAAGTGTTTGCCTCCCCTACACAAAACCACTTTGATCCATGTCCGTCAATATTTGCATCATTTTGACATCTTCTTAGCCAGTGTAAATATAAACATTTTGTAATCATGGTTTAAAATTGAAGTGAGTCTATATGAAGCTGTCTCTGAAGTTCTGTACCCTCTTTAGGTAATACTGCCACATTAGCTTTCTTCCTGGATTCTAGTAATTCCCCCCCACCCCACACACACTCACATACACAAAAAATATTGTTAAACAAAACCTTCCAGATTTGTGTCACTTTTCCCCCCTAACTTTCACAGGAATGCAAAGAGGAGTATTCTCAAGATGGCAACAGGCTGTCTGGCACTATCTTTCTGTTGTAAGTGCATGTCTGCTGTTTTACAGTTCTACAGCATATGAGTTGGTTCTTATTTGGTATTCTGGACATTCAAGTGTTATTTGCCTTTGTGATGTAAAATTGTTTTTCCTGTGTGCCCCTGTGTTCTCTTGTGTGGGTACTGACTGATTTTGTTCCATAGCTGAGCCCAGCAGCCTTGGAGTTGTAGATTACTTCTAGAATTGTGCTTTGAGTACTGGAGTGCTGAAGTGGTAGAGTGTACTGCTGGAGTGTTTGAGTGGCCCTAGAGCTTTAATTTAGAGTGGCAGAGTGGTGGAGAGTTTGTGCACAGAGGTGCCTCCATGTCGCCATTCCACAAGCCACCTGCATTCAATACGCAGATGATTCGACACTAGTATGCTCAGCAAACTCTCCTACTGATCTACTTTCACTTACTCAGAATGTTTTCAACATAGTTGAAACATGGTTCAAAAAATGTTGCCTCCTGCTCAATGCTAAAAAAACTAAACTTCTCTTCACACCCACCAGTAAATCCTCCCCCATAGATTTCTCCGTCATCTCCAATAATGGCACAATTATATACCCTGATTCTACCACTAAATTGCTAGGTATTACTATTGACGATAACCTTACATTTGATAACCACATAAATAACACCATAAAAACTGTCAATAGAAAAATAGGCAGCTTATATAGAATTAAACCTTTTCTAACACCAATAGCCAGAACTAAGATTGCACACTCCCATTTAATTTCAACTCTTCTGTATGCCTCACCAATATACACTAATCTAAAGAAAAACAATCTCCTCAAACTAGCTAATTCCTATAATAACATAGCCAGATTTGCCACCGGCAATCCTTTTAGAACTCGCCACTGTCTGAATCTAATGCAGCTAGGCTGGCTTGAATTTCCAAACCAATTAAACCTTTCCCAACTCACCATTGTCCACAAGATATTATATAAACCTAACAGCACTCCTATACGCTCCAATCTCATAATCCCCTACAAAAATCTAAATTCTCTTCGCTCTTCCAGCAAACTTCTTGCTAGCATAAGCAAGTCTTACAATATGGCTGGTGTTTCTCTGTTTTCCAACTCTGTGGGGAAAAAACAGGAACCTACTGCCTAATGAACTAACTTTAATTTCTTCGCTGCCTCTCTTTAAACAAAACCTCAAAAGACACCTGAAAACACATTGGTTATGCCCCTGCAGCACCCCTGACAAATCTTCTCCTTCACTATAGCTATTTCTCCTTTTGAACCTCTGCTTATTTCACGTTCATTGAAGTATGACTGTTACTGCTTAATAGAATTCAACATACTAGCATAATCTATCCTGCTTGATGCTCTGCAAGTCTTTATCCTGTTTGATATACTGATAGGCTACATGTATCTTACTGTATATTGAATTATCCTGTACATTTTTGTCATCCGACTACTGTAAATACCTACTTTACTTTATCAATACTACTGTATTTTTTTTTAGTAATCTTATTTTTTCCTGTCTTTTAATAATCTTCTGTTTGAAATCAGTTCATTTGCTATGTATTAATATTGATTTTTTAATTTGTAATTTTTAATTTGTTATATTTCAGTTTTTTGCTGCCAATGGAGCTTTTCTCCCCGGGCCTCTACTGAAAATGGAAATATATCCAGTTAGACTAGCCCAGTTAACAAATGTAAAATAAAAAAAATAAAATAAAAAATAAACAAACATGTGCTTTTTTTTTACCTTCCTTTCTTGAATTCCGTGGAGTTGCAGTGAGTTTTTGCAATGGTGTAATGGCACTCTGTTTGCTGAGATTCATCAGTTGATCTTGCAGCTTCTGCCTTTTCTGATGTTCATCGTGTTACACTGCTGCAGTCATTACACTTGGGTTATCCTGCCGTCAGGCGGTCCTGCAGTCGGCCTGAGTTCCAAAGTCTTGGTCCGGCATTAGTTGCTGTCACCTCCTCCCTGAGGTCAGTGTGACAGGGGTAAATAAGGTGCAGCTGACGCCATTTTCTTCAGTCTTTTTTGCCGCGCGGTGCCTGAAGCAGAAGCAGTTCGCAAGTGCCGGTCGGCCGACTCCTGAGATTTTCATTCCGAATCCAGAACCGAAGTCTTCTAAAAAAGCTAAGTATCCCATTGGGGAAACTTTTTCTTGCCTCAGACCGATGTCAGTAAAAGTTAATAACTGTATTTCTTGTGGGAAGCAAATACCTCATAAGGATTTCCACTCCTATTGTATTCCATGCCTAGGCCCTGACCACGGCGTCACTGGTTGTCGGTTTTGTGCTAGGTTTAACAAGCGCACTATTAAACGTCGGTTTGATTTTGCCCGACATTATTTTGGTAGAAAATTCAATTACACCATGCCTTCGGAAATTGCGATGACCGCAATGCATAAAAAGCGCAAGGACAAGGACAGGCATCCGAGGCCCAAAACGGACGATGAGGCCTCTTCTAGGCCAGTCGCTGGTTCTCCGGTTTTCAGTGAGGCGCCTATGCAGCCCCTGATGACCGCTTCCACAGAACCACAGACCGCCTCCGACTCCCACGTGGAGCTGGCTGGGCCTTCGGACGCACTAGGCCTTCTGTTTACCGATCCTAAATCTACAGAGGAAACTGAAGTAGCTGAGCAATCCACAGCTACAGAGGGTGTTTTTAGACCTGCCCAGTTAACTATTAAACCCTCTGTTAAGTCTAAGCCCACCTTAAAGGCTAAGAAACAGACACAACTTTCTCCAGGACATAAGTCTAAGCCCACCTTAAAGGCTAAGAAACGGACACAACTCTCTCCAGGACAGGCTTCCATGCCTAAGAAACAAATGCTAAAAATGTCCGAGGACCTAATCACCCTGATCAGGGGGTCCCATCCCCCTCCTGATAAAAGGCCCAGGCAAGATGCAGATTATGGATCTTCTGACCAGGTGCCCATTTCCTCTGACTCTTCCTCGGACCTAGGATATTCTTTACCCCCATATGAGGATTCTGATACTGAGGAATCAATTCCATCAGCCTCTCCGCCTGAGGATTACTCCTTTGGGGAGACCTTACATACCATGAGAGAGCATTTCCATTGGGAAGGCCAGGATTACTCTGAATCCAAGAAAAGACTCAGAGACTTCCTTTTATTGCCCCTTGCTATCCCACCAGTTTTAGACATTGTGGATGATGTGTACACTGAATCCAGTTTGAACGCTGACTCTTTACCCCCAGCCCCAGTTAAACCTGATAGATATTAGAGTCCCTGACTCTCACACATTTCTGTACAAAAGCCCTGTTGCTGACCCTGGAACTATTTCTCAGGGACCCAAAGAGATTAAGGCCTCATCAGCAAAAAACCCAGTTCCCTCTGACAGATTCCAGAGCGTTAGACAGATGGGGAAAGAAGGTATATACGTCAGCCACTTTAGCAATGAGAGCCTTGAATTGTCAGTTTCACATGCTAAAATATCAGCAATTTTTGATGTCTCAGTTTTCCAGATTCAGATCCTCCTAACTTAAAAGAAATACAGGATTTATTGCATGCAGCTGAACAAGTAGGAAAACATACTTTGCAATGTGGGTTTGATTCCTTAGAGGCCTCCTGTAGAGCAGCAGTTACAGGCTCTGTCGTTAGAAGGCATGCTTGGTTAAAAGAACATATGTTACCAGATCATGTTAAGGTCAAACTATTGGATGCAGCTTTGCAGCGGGATATGCTGTTTGGAGTTAAGGCAGAGGAGGTATTAAAGAAAATGGAGGATAAGGCAAAATCTATGCAAACGATGAAAGATTTCTTACAGGTTCAGCCTCCTTGTTTTAGCAGAAATTGGCCAACAAAGAATTGGTCCTTTCCAGTCACAGATAGACCTCAAAAGGGCAGATACAGACGTCCAAGAGGTAGAGGTCAGACGCACGGCCCTTACAGGCCTCAACAATGGGGCACACCAGGCCAAAAAGAAGGGGAAGACGGGCCTTAACCTTATAAAAAACAGCTCAATGACTTTCCACTACAGCTGCCAAACAGCTCTCTCTTGGCAGCCCCCTTAGGAGGAAAGCTGGCACTTTTCTATCACAACTGGCATTGCATCACCAAAGACAAATGGGTTCTCAACATTGTATCTCAAGGTTACAGGTTTCATTTCCACACCTTTCCAAGGCTAAAAGGAATGCCAAATCTGCCACCAAATCAATGGGCAGAGGCTCAAAAACAAATTACAGCACTCATGGACATGAGAGCTATTCAAAAGGTACCACCACAGGAACAAGGACAAGGATTTTACTCCAGACTCTTTCTGATGCCCAGAAAGGACAAAGCCTGGAGACCCATTCTGGACCTTTCCACACTATACACTTACCTGGATGTTCCGAAATTCAAAATGCTGACACTACAGCAGCTTCTTCCCATGCTGGGCAAGAAAGCTTGGCTCGTGACTTTGGACCTCAAAGAGGCATACCTGCATGTCCCTATCAGATGAAATTGCAATAGATACCTCAGATTTCTAGCTGGTTCAATGCACTATCAATCCTCTGCACTGCCGTTTGGCTTATCTACTGCGCCCAAGGTCTTCAGAAAGTGCCTGGCACCAGTAATTGCATTTTGCAGGCAAAAAGGAATTCAAATTTTTCCGTACCTGGACGACTGCCTGATTCAAGCAGAGAGTAAGGACGTTCTACTAAAGCATCTGGCGTACGTAAAAAAGTTATTAAGTTGCCTGGGGTACACAGTAAACGAAAATAAATCAAAACTAGTGCCCTCACAACAGATAATATTCCTGGTTGCCAGCTTGAACACAACGGCCCAGATGGCTTATCTCACACCAGACGAGCAAGGACAACTAACTCAATATTTTCAGTTAATGGTAACAAAGACCCAACTCCCTGCAAGAAAAATTCTGCAGGCCTTGGGCTACATGGCATCTTGCATACTACTAATTCCATATGCCAGACTGCATATGAGGAAACTACAATGGTACCTAAAGAGTGTATGGTCTCAACACTGTCAAAGTTTGGAAACCGTTATACCACTAATTCCTTGCCTACAACAGGAGTTTCGATGGTGGGCACAAGCTTGTCACCTCAACAAGGGACAGTCTTTTACTCAACCCACAGCCAGGCAAACACTGACAACAGATGCATCGGATTATGCCTGGGGAGCACACATGGCAGGAAAATGTATCCAGGGCGAGTGGCCCACAGAGCAAAGACATCTCCACATCAATCAAAAAGAGATGCTAGCTGTACAAAATGCTATTATAGCTTTCAAGGACCTACTGCATCCAGGACAATTACTATTAAAGACAGACAACACCACAGTTATGTGGTACATAAACAAGCAAGGGGGCACACACTCCTACCCCCTCTGCAGACAAGCCATGACCTTGTGGAACACAGCTCTAAACTACCAAGTTCATCTGCAAGCACAATTCCTGCCAGGAGAGAAAAAACACACTGGCAGGCGACCTAAGCAGAAACATTATGGACCCACACGAATGGGAACTGAACCCACAAATGTTCAGAATGATAGCACAAAAATGGTGGAGCCCGGACATAGATCTGTTTGCTACCCCAAAGAACTGCCAATTGCAGAAATTCTGCATAAGGAACTACTATCCACAAGCATGGAAAGTGGATGCCCTCTCATTCAGCTGGAAACAACTACAAGTATATGCTTTCCCCCCTGTACCTCTCCTTCCAAAGGTACTCATAAAAGCCAGGCAGGAAGAGCCAAAAATGATACTGATTGCACCAGACTGGCCACGCCAGCACTGATACCCAATCTTAAAGAACTTGACACAAGAACCACCCTGGATTTTTCCAGAAATTCCACAGTTACTGACTCAGCACAACAATCAGATACTTCACAGCCAACTAAAGACCTTAAATCTAGCTGCATGGAAAATTCCTTAGTCAAGCAAGCAATGCCTCTCTCCAAAGCTGTTATGGATGTCATTCTGGAGGCCAGAAGGCCTAGCACCAGGAAAGCATACTCGGGGGGGGAAAAATGGAAGAAATTCTGTGCCTGGAACCAAGCGCACAGCCTTGACCCTCTAGTCCCAAACATTCCTCAGATACTGCAATACCTAACTGAGATGCTGGACAAGGGCCTCTCTTTTTCATCCATCAAGATCCACGCTATCTCTGCTCATTACAACATGGATACACCAATTTTTTTTAATCCTTTGCTCAAACAATTCCTCAGAGTGGCTAAAAACATAAGACCACCCCGTAGAGCACCAACACCTACTTGGGACCTAAATTTTGTTTTGGAAAAATTAACTTTACCTCCTTTTGAGCCAGCTAACACAGCAGAATTAAAGTACATCTCTTGGAAAACTGCTCTGCTACTGGCAATAACATTAGCACAAAGAGTTTCAGAATTACAGGCACTAATGGCAGTGGAACCTTTCCTCATATTCCACCAGGACAGGGTGTCTTTAAGAACCAACTCTACGTTTATGCCAAAGGTGGTATCAAGTGTGGCTCTAAACCAAACTATTCACTTGCCAACTTTTTATCCAAAACCACAGAACAAAGGGGAGAGACTACTACATTCTTTGGACATTCACAGACAGTTATGCTTCTACTTGGACAAAACCAGAGCTTTCAGAAAATCTGAGCAATTATTGGTAGCATACGCTGCAGGAGCACAGGGAGAAGCCATTTCAAAGCAGACTATTTCAAAATGGATAGGACACTGTATACATTTTTGCTATACCCACCATGGGAAACCTGTACCTAGCAGCATTAGATCTCACTCCACCAGGGCAACAGCCACTTCAACTGCCTACCTCAGAGGAGTACCTACCAAGGATATTTTGGAAGCAGCAACATGGAGTTCTGTGCATACCTTCACCAAACACTACCATTTGCCTTTATACTCCAAATCCAGAGCTGGCTTCGCCACTGCTGTACTGCAGGGCCTTATAGCCACCCCTTATGCCTTATAGATCCAGCCTCCCTACCTCAGCTTTGGGATTCTACCCAAGTTTAATGACTGCAGCAGTGTAACACAATGAACATAGTGCAGTTTTGTACCTACTGTAAATGTAGATGTTCGAGTGTAAACACTGCTGCAGTCCAGGTTACCCTCCCTCCTTCCCCTCTTAGTTTTCTGGTGCTTACCTAGGGCATATACCCTTTATTACCTATGGGGAGTATTTGCTGGTAACTAAAAATGGTTGTTTGCCTTTCTTTTGTATTTTTTACTAGCAATTTGTATTGCCTACCTATTTTGGGGGCACCTGACATCTGGGGCAAGAAAAACTGAAGAAAATGGTGTCTGCTGCATCTTATATACCCCTGTCGCACTGACGTCAAGGAGGAGGCGACAGCAACCGATGCCGAACCAAGACTTTGGAACTCAGGCCGACTGCGGGACTGCCTGATGGCAGGATAACCCAAGTGTAATGACTGCAGCAGTGTTTACACTCGAACATCTACATTTATGGTAGGTACAAAACTGTACTTTCTTGCAACCCAATGACGGGATGCTTTTTTGCTTCGTGGTTTAACCTTGGCAATTTTTCTGGGAAAGTTTTGTCTTCCCTGTTTTGGAGTGCTAGTTTAGCTGTTTCCCAGTATTTATTTTAAACTGGAAATACTCAAGAGCCCTGGGTTTACATCAACTTCATCTTTGCTGGCTCTGAGAAGTCTGTCTAGTTGCTTCACTGGTAAGAGCTATAGCATCTGTTATTTGTTTACTGGCATTGCTAGCAACAGTAACATGCATTGTGTTTGGCATTAGACTCATCATTAGCTGACAGCCTACCAGTGAAATTTATATTTGTTACTTGTATTTCCCTTAGAGTGAAGACAGTTATTTTTTTTTTTACTGACATTGCATTGGTATTAATTTGAACTGCATTAACTTGGGGCTTGTTACCAGTTGACAACTTGAAAGATATGCTTATGTATGTTTCTCCAGACTAAAGACACTGTCAAAAGTTCATTAATCTTGTAGCAGACTTAATTCTGGAAGTGTCTTGAAACTTTTGTTTTTTGCTTGTTTATTCATTCTGTTGCTCTTCAGTATTTACTTTATTGGTTCCAACTTTTAATTGTATATTACCTTATTTTGGCTTATATTAATGTTGTCTCTTTTTCTTGTTTATGTACAGGTCTTATTTACCTCCAGAGTTTATAATGCGTAATATATATATAATTATAATGCATAATGACTCTTTTTATTCTTGAGAGTAATTACTCACTTTTTAGCCATTTATAAAGCTAAACTGTCTTATCCACTGTTACTACATGCCTGGAACTTGGTACAAGTTATAGAGCCAGGCTTTGTCATCCCTGGTTAGTGTCATCTATGTTTTTAGGTGTTGGTTCTAATTAAAAAATTAGTTAAGTCTTGTTACAATTTCAGAACGCCTGTGAATAGAACCCATGCCCTTAGGCTGATCCAGATGTACAGTACTATGTCTACAGAGCCTAATGAAGTTGTAGTTGACTTGAAGTTTTTTTATTTAATTAACACCAAATTGATCCCCAATGGACCCATGTTCTAAAAACACAAATATTGACAGAAAACCTGTTCCAAAAGACTACCTGAACAAAACATTGTATTTATAAAATCAGAGTAAGTGTTTTTGTTTCCACTTATTAAAAGACTTCATCAGACTATGCATCATGAGTTAAATGTTCAATGAAATGAATGCTTCAGTTTTTTGATTTCAACATACATTTATAATTAAATGCACCATTTAAACATAGTGAAACATAGGCATTTAGCAAAAGTCATTTTTATTTTTTTATTTTGATGCTTGGTGGGTTCATAGCACACCTTGTATTTGTCTGATGTAGTGCGATCTATGGCAGTATTATTGAGCTGTTTGTCCAGTGTTATATGGGATTGCCACCATCTCTCTTAGAAGTGTGATATTTCCTTCTTACTTAAAGAAGTATGTTGTTACTCCAGTCCTTAAAAAAGACTAGTTTGGGTTCTGACAATCACAACACCAGTAGTCCTCAAATTTCAGATATTCTCATTCTAACTAAGCTTCTTGAAAAAGTGGTTTACCTTCAACTGGAAGCTTATTTAAGCAACAAGGGCAATGTTGATCCATTCCAGTTTAGTTTTAGGTCTAAATACAGTACTGAGACAGCTCTTACTAGAGTTTTTAATGACCAAGTTTCAAGAGATCAGTGCTGTTACTCACTTTGTCCTTTTTGGTATCTTTTAGGCTTTCTATTTGGTGGACCATTACATTCTTCTGGACTGTCTGGAGCACCTCTCTGGTATCTCTGGAGTCTTTCTTGATTGGTTTGCTTCATAGAGCTCTGGTCATATTCTGATGGTGTTTCCCAGGAGTGAGTTATTCTTCTTTCCACCCTCAAGTCTGTGTGGTATCACAGGCATCCATCCTTGACCCTTTCTCCTTTACCCTTTAACTAATTTTGCTGGGTGACATTATTTGTTTGAGAGGTCTGCAGTATCATTGTCACACCATTCTAGCTGTTTCCTCAGGATTTTGTCACTGCCTTTATTTCCCTTTTGTACAATCTGAAGCTTGTCCATGACTGGGAAGGTCAGCAGAAGGCTTGAGCATAGCACCTCTAAAACTTTTGTTTGATAACGTATGCAAAAATGAGAGACTTTTCCTTTTCTTTTTTGTCCCAGTATATTTACAGGGGCGACACTTTCTTTGGTGTAGCAGATGCATGATGCTGGTATGGTATTTGCTGACAGATTTAACACTCCACTACCATATTTCTGCTGTTGTCAAGTCTTCGTTTCTATCTGAAGAACATCACCCTTATCAAGCATTTTATTCCTCCTAGAGACCTCCCTGTGATGCTGCATGCAGTGGTTTCTTCCCAATTAGACTACTGTAGTGGAATATATGTTGGCCTAACTCATTCTGGTATCACTCTTTTTTTTACCTGGTCCAAACTCTTCAGCTTGGTAACTAACTGGGATTTCAAGATGCTAGCATGTTACTCCAGTTCTGCAGAGTCTGCACCAGCTACCTATAAAGCAGTGAGTTATCTACAAGATCTTTCTCTTGGTTTCTTTAGTGCTTCATAATTATGTTCCTCCTTACCTACTGGAGCTTCTATACAGGTATAATTCAAACTATATACTTGTTTCAGTACCATGGGCGTTTTTTGGGACCGTTTTATCTTCAGTCTCCTGATTGTTGATCATTTAGTAATCAAGGTCCTTTGTTGTTGAACTTTCCTCAGCTGGCGTTGTAATTTTCCTACCTTACCAGGTTTTAAAAGAGCGCTAGAAATATACCTGTTTGAATTGGCTTATAAATGACTAAATTGTTTTCTATTATTTTATTGCTTATATTTTTGGCTTATCAATTTTTTTATGTTGTATGTTCCGTGTTTATTGTTATTTATTCATTTATACAGTGTCTGGGCTCAGGCACTTGAACTACTCGGAAACTTCCCTGTTGATTGATTATACATCACCATTTTATCTCGACTCTTCACATCTTGGCTATTTATTGTTGAAACTCCTCTTCCACTAACCTTGGCATTATTAAGTCTTCCACAATTTTCATTTGTGCCTTTTTCTTGGTTCTCACATTTTCTTTGCTTTATATAAATTTTCATAAAATTTCCAAAAATCTCTAATACCTGTATAAGAGCTCAGGCCATTTTTCTTGTAATAGGCTCCAGATGTTTTGCAACAACACTTTGTTTTCTGTTGCCTACATAGTCGTACTGAAAGTTTTGTGCTCTGGAGTTATCAAAAAATACTTTATCAACCACTTTTATACTTGTGCATATCATCCATGTTGCCCTGTATTTCCTTGCATTATATATTTGCTGCCCTTGTTCTGTGAGAATCCCTTTCTTCTGCAGTACTTATCCTTTGTCAACCCTTCATAATTCCTGTTAATTCTTTCCTATATCTTTCTCCCTCTTATTTCTACCTTGTTTTTAAACTCTTATTTTCATTTTGTTCCACTCACCAGTTATCCCTTTTGGAGAAATTTATATCTTCTCTAACTTGCAAATCATTTCCACTGCCCATTTCTTAAATTTGTTTTTTTAACATATTAGTCAAAATGTGCAAGTGCTCATTTCTCATTGTCCTGCTTCTTTTTCTTAGCATGATCCAAAATATGTATTGGATGTATGCAAGAGCTTTCAGTTAAAATTATCCAGTCTATCCCAGTTACTGTACCTTGGGAAATGGTATGTAAATTCTGTCTGAATCCTAGCTACTAAATCTTCACACCACATCTTTCCACATATTTCTTCAGAAATCTCATCTCTTTAGTTATATTTCCTTTCTAGGTTCACTCACTACATCCTCACTGTTGCAAACCAGGTTCCAGTCCCCACCCATAAATAAGCTCTGCTAATTTCTGCAAAACTTCCATTGAACTCCATAATAGTAGTTTTAGGTTGAATGTAAGAAAATGCAAATGTATTCCTTTACCATGCCAGTAATCCATTGCTGCCAAAAATCTACCATCTTTTTTCCTTTGTCTCTATTCGAGTCCCCCTAATATTCAGTATTATTACTCCTCTTTTCTTTTGCCTCTGATATTCTGCTGAATGTTCACTCTGAAATCCTTTATCAAAACCCCATGCTCATTTCTGTCCAAAACATTGGTATTCACATCTTACAGTTCATAATACACTTAAATAATGTGCTTTTTGTGTATACCTCTAAGGGCATTTACATTCCATAATAACGTTAACAGAGTAGCCATTATGATAAAATACTGTTATTCACATCTGTTAGACGTGGCAGTTCTTTTGAATGTATGCTTCCAAATTTTGTCATACGTACATTCAATAATGCTTGGCAGGCCGAACTCTTGTGTTGCTGCTTCTCATCTGTATTTGAACATGACACCACTGAGAGGTGATCTATGCCTGGCATAAGACCATCCCTGGACCCCATTCTGATGAACCTTTTGCACATCCGCATAACAAACAGTATCAGAACTACTAGATATAAAGACTTGAATTTTGTCTGCAACATAAATAGGATATCTTGGAGAGATGGATATGTATCTTAGAGAGCTCCCTTTCTCTGGAACAGGCTCCCCATCATGTGAAACAAAGTCCTTCCCTAAACCTATTTAAGTGTAACTTGGACCATTGTATGGGAAATCAAAAAATTCACCCTTGGTCTGGCACCCACGTCTCTGATGGACAGAGGCGGTCAGTAAATCATGTTGTAACCAGCAATCACCCCTATAGAAATGACTAAAACATATTAGCTTGTGGGACACATTTGGGTTGCAGAGGTAGGCTTATAAAGGCCTTAGTGGTAGGTAGCCTAGTTTACATCTATGATGCTCGCTATGAATATTTAAAAAATGGTTTGCTTTAGTGGAAACACTGAAACAAGAAAGTAGATAGATTTCAGCACCTTTTAAGTTGCAACAAACACAAATCTGTGTAAATTTTCCAGAAATGAATTTTTCTTCTGACAGGGCCGTTACCCCAAACTGATGTCTGCATCCACAAGTATTACCTAGTAATTCTAAAATTAAGGGTACCATGAAGTGCATGTTAAAGCCTACAATTCCACATGAACTGATTGGTGTCTGTTCTTTTTTGTAACAATTTCCATCTGGGATGTGAACATCAGTTTGCATGCATTCAGTAAACATTGATTTTTAGCCCTAATTAAAAGTGCACTGGATACCTTTAAATAAATAAACTAAATTGTGAAGTGTTATAATAAATGTATTAAAATGCTGATGTTTCTAGGGATGCAATTACTTCTGTAACTTGTTCACCTTTCACTTTCAAACTTAATTTTTCACTGAACTGCTTGTCAGTATAACTTTGTTTGTCATTATGTGCCTTGTGCATCTCACTCAGCGCAGTGTTCAGACCTCTCGTGATTTGTGGTTTCAACGTGCGGATTGCATGCCTCCAAGTAAAAACAGGTGGTAATAAAAAGGTAACTAGTAACTTTGCAACTGTATGAAAGAAAAATTGTAGATTTCACTCACAACACACTGTTTGAACTTCTCATGATCAGTTGCTTGGATGTGTATATCTCGTTTCCCACTGAAGGCATTTGTTAATTGAAGAAATCATTAATGATTGCAAATGGAAGGAAGAACTAATATTTTTATGCTTTTCCTCATTTTGTCTTATTTTTCAACATTGTTTGTTCAGAAAAAAATGTCAATAGCTTAAACCAAGTACATTAATCTAGATATCTACCTCTGTAAAGACAGGGAATTCCTTTCTTAATGCTATGTATAATATGATAAGTACACTTTTATACCCCCACCCCCACTCCAGCAGCCCATGTTCACAACATTATAGTAACTTAACATGTCTTTTTCCAGACTTCACCTTGTTACAGTGTAAAACCTGGATATAACAACTAAGGAAATGTATTTTCTTTAATATTTTTAGCATGTATAGCAGTCACTGATAAGACTGCCTATACCTGTCTTTTAAAATACCCTGACTGCACTATATACAGAATTGCTTTGTAATACACAATTTACATCACTATTTTTTAAACATCTTTATTAAAGACACAGGCACACACACGTTAATAGAAAAAGAAAAAATATATTAACATTCTTTTCAATTTACATACCTTGTTTTCTTTCTTTTGCAACAACTGTCTTTCAATCTAACATTACATAAATCACTCAATTTCTCCCTTCCTTTAATCCCCACTCCCCCTTCTGAACATTATTCTGCATGTATTGTTCCCAAAAATTCCATTTATTTGCTCATTTTTATTTCTAAATATGCCTCTTATAGTTATTTTATCAATTTTACAATATTCAGTACTTCAAATACAGTTAGTTTAGATTTTGATTTCCATTTTCTTGTAATTGCTTTTTTGTTAGCTAATAGAATTAAAGTTAAGAAGGCCTTATTATGTCTAGGTAAATTATAGTTTGTGTCCCAGCTTAAAAGAATCAGTTTCTTAGTTACAACCATTTGCTCCCCCAGTATTTCTGCAGGGAATTTTTTAATGCTGCCAACTCATTACACTGCCACAAACATGTTCCTAATTACCTCTTTCTTCCTTATCACATCTCCAACATTTGCTTATCTACCTGAGGAAAAATTCATTGAAGTTTGCTTGTGGTATAAAATGTCTGTGTAGATACTTCCTGGCAAAGATCCTAAACCTTCTGGACTTTGCTGCTTACTTGGGAGCCATACATATGTCTTCCCATTGTTCTCTTGTAAATTGCATTTCTACTTTCTCTTCCCAATCTTTTTAACCTCCTCTGATTGATTTTTATAGTTATCATGCAGTATTGTATATGCCCTACTAATTCTCTTTTTTTAACAACATTTTTTGTTATAGATTCCACAAAACGTTCTACCAGTGCAGGTCATTAACTTAAGATTCTTCTATCCCTTTCTCTTGCCTATTCTCTGATACCAATTCCTGGTAGGGAAGACAGTCTTTAACCTTAATCCAAACATCATCTTGGCCCCATTCTGCTCTAGTTCCATTCCCTCTATCTATATATTTGCTTCCAATGCCTTGGTTCCTTTGCCAGTTTCTCCAATAAATTTCAGCCCCCTCTTGCCTGTTTTCTGTACCACTACTTGCAGTTATTCTGAATGGCAAAATCTTTCTCAGTTCTTGGGTTGGCTTAGTTCTTAGAATGCTTTCTGCAACTGTATGAATATATCTGTGTGATGGTTACTATTTTCCAAAATCCCACTCTCCTTATTTCTTGACCCCCCCAGCTTCATCATCGTCTCTTTCCACTTTAAATTATAGCTTTCTGCTCCTGTTATGTATAGGAGCTTTAACTCTTCCAAATCAGGTAATCTTAAACAACCTTGTTCTATTGGGAGCATCGACTTATTCCATTGAACTCCTTGCCCTCTTCCCCTCCCTGATACAGTCCTTCAACTCTTTATTAATTATTGTGCATTGCTTTTCCTCTAGTTGGTAGAAATATGCCTGACCTGTATATAAAACTAAAGGGATTAAATATATATTTTCACTGCTTGTATCTTACTTTCCGTATTCATAAACAAAAGATTCCATTCTCTCAGTTTTATATTATCTTTTGTTTAGTCTTTTCCCACATATCCTTAGGTGAAACAATAGAAGCCTTTGTAATCTATACCTAAGTATTTCATGTTATCTTGTCCCCATAAATACTGGTATTGCTGAACGAAGTCATGAGGGGTTATATAGGTTCATAAGAGGTTACTAGGGTAATGGCCCAAGGGCCTTTATAAGCCTAGCCGTGTAAAAACCCAAGTAACATTATTGACCATAATTAAAGGTCGTTGTTAGCCAAGCAGTTCTATGATCAGCACAGACTGCCCCTGTCCATGAGACACATAGGTGCCACCCCTGGGGTGAATTCACAGTCAACCATCTAGTAGACAGGGTTGAACTTAAATAGGGTCATTGGGGAGCTCTGCCGCACATGGAGTGGGAGCTTATTCCAGAAGAGCAGCAATATCTTGGAGATGTATCTGTCTCTCTACCATGTTCTGTTAATGTCACAGTCTAGTTGAGATCCCTGGAACTAGTTACTCTTCTCCCATCTGACTTGTGGATGTGCAGCATTTCCATTAGGGAAGGGTCAGAGACTGCTGTGTAAGCCGGGCACAGGTCACCTCTCAGCAGCCTGCAGAGTACAGTGACAGACGTTTCAGTCTTTTCATGTAGGTCATGTTTTGGAGGCCCTGGATTCTCTTGGTTAGAAATCTTTGTGGTCTCTCCAGTTGCTGCAGGAAGCATTGCACTCAATTAGTGGTCTGATAAGGGTCGAGTACAGTGGTGATGATGTTCTTCATCTCACATTGCTGCAGTCCTTACATATGGGTAGTCCGCTGTCCTCGGTCGGCCCGAATACCAAAGTATTAGGCTGACGTCGGTCAAGGTGCTTAAAACTGACATCAGGACGTCAGGGTACAAATGCGCATGACCGACGTCATATCCTCAGTCTTTTTTGCCGCATGGTCCGATGCAGAAGCAGCGTTGCAAGTGCCGTTCGGCGTTCTGAAATTTTTCGAGTTCGAGTTTCTGACCGAATCCAAGTTGGCTAAGTACCGCGTTGGGGAATATTTTGTTTTTTTCTTGCCTCAGTGTTTTACCGGATGTCAGAAAAAGTGAATAACTGTATTTCTTGTGGGAAACAGATACCGCATAGGGATTATCATTCTTTGTGTATTCCTTGTTTGGGGCCTGAGCACGACGTTGTTGGGTGTCGCTTTTGTGCTAGGTTCAATAAGCGCACTATTAGCGAAGGTTAGATTGTGCTAGGCTGGTCTTCAGGAAGCGGTGCAATTATAATATGCCGCCGGATTCTCCGGCCCGCTTCTAAGAAGCGCAAAGACAAAACAGTTAAACCCAGGCAAGATGAGTCGTCCGTTCGGACGCCGGTTCTTTAGAGGCTTCAGTGGAACCGGTGGTTCCACGGAGACTTCTCTGGAGTCTCAGGGGAGACTTTGATATTGCAGGATGTGGCCTCTCAGGAGGCAGGTCAGGCTGAAGGGGCTTCTCAGGTTACTGTACTCCCTCCCTTCCTAGGGTGGTTAGGCCCTCTCCTTCTGTTTCCAAGGCTTCTCCCAGAGGCAGGCCAGGTTTAGCTTCTGTTGGTGTCACTCCTAGTTCAGCAGGGTCTGTGCCCAAGAAGCACATGCTTAAAATGGCAGAAGATTTGATTACTCTGATTAGAGGTTCTTTGCCCCCTCCTGATAAGAGGCCTAGGGTGGAGCCAGAGTTGGGAAGTTTTGAGCAGGCTTCGGATGTTTCAGAGTCTTCGGCTGAAGACTTGCAGGAGTACTCTCCTTATTCTGATTCTGATGCAGATGATTCTACTCCTTCTGCTTCTCCTCCAGAGGATTTTTCTTTTTCAGAGACACTTCATTCTATGAGGGAACATTTTAAGTGGGAAGGTCAGGACTTCTCTGATTCCCGGAAAAGGCTTAGGGAATTTTTGCTTTTACCCCAACATAGGCCCTTGGCTATACCCCCTGTTCTGGATGTTGTGGAAGATGTGTTTGCAGAGGCTTCACTTAATCCTGATTCTCTGCCTCCTGCTCCTGTTAAACCGGATAGGTATTACAGGGTGCCTGAGGCTCATAAATATCTGGGCGGACCCAGAAACTATTAGTCAGGGACCTAAGGGTGTCAAGGCCTCTGTTGTAAAAAATCCGGTTCCTCCAGATAAAGAGGCCAGAGCTTTGGATAGATGGGGAAAGAAGGTCTATACATCTTCTACCTTAGCTATGAGGGCTTTGAATTGCCAGTTTCATATGTTGAAATATCAAAACTTTCTTCTTTCTCAATTGAAGTCTAAGGTGGATGCTCTGGCGGAAGGCATTGAGTGTAAGGAATTACAAGATTTGGTGCATGTCTCTGAACAGGTGGGTAAGCATTCATTACAATGTGGTTTTGATGCTGTACAGGCCTCGTCTAGGGTGGCTGCCACTGGTTCAGTTCTTCGCAGGCACGCCTGGCTGAAGGATCAGAATTTATCTGACCATGTTAAGACAAGGATTTTGGATGCTCCTTTGCAGTCTGGTGTGTTGTTTGGTTCACCTGTGGAGTCAGTCTTGAAGAAAATGGAAGACAAGGCTAAGTCTATGCAGGCTGTTAAAGATTTTTTGCAAGTTCAGCCTCCAAGTTTAGTAGGAATTGGCCTGCTAAGGGGTGGACGATCCTTCTTATGATTCTCAGTCTAGGGGTAGATCTAGACGTGGTAGGGGCAGAGCTCAGAGTTCTTTCAGACCTAGAACAGGGAGTTCACCTGCACAATCTTGGTGAGGGCAGGGGCCAGTCCTTTCGTAAACAGGCCCAATGACCTACCTTTTCAGCTGCCAGATCCTTCTTGCCTGGCAGCACCTTTGGGAGGAAGGTTGGCACTCTTCAAGGAAAATTGGAATTTGATTACCCAAGACAAATGGGTATTGGATATCATACACCAAGGTTACAAGTTTTATTTCCATACCTTGCCTCCTTTCAAAGGCATGCCGGACGTTCCTCCTCAGCAAAGACTAGAGGCTCACAAACAAATTTCTACTACTTCAAATAGGGGCCATACAACCGGTCCCTCTGCCAGAAGTGGGCCTAGGATTTTATTCTCGCCTGTTTCTAGTACCAAAGAACGGAACACGTGGAGACCAATTTTGGATTTATCTATCCTCAACACATATCTGGACATTCCCAAGTTCAAAATGTTGACGTTACAACAGCTTTTACCTCTGCTGGGCAAAGATCACTGGATGGTGACTCTGGATCTCAAGGAGGCTTACCTTCATGTTCCTATCAGGCTCAGTTGCAGGAAGTATCTGCTTTCGGGCTGGGACTTCTCATTATCAGTTCTCTGCATTGCCCTTTGGCTTATCTACTGCGCCCAGAGTGTTCACGAAGGTTCTGGCTCCAGTGATAGCTTTCTTCAGGCTAAGAGGAATACAAATCTATCCTTATTTGGACGATTGCCTGATTCTGGCCCAAGGAAAGGACGAACTTCTTCATCATTTACAGTATGTGATGGCAGTGTTAAGATGCCTGGGGTATTCTGTGAACGAAATAAAGTCCAGTCTAGTACCCTCTCAGGACATGTGCTTTCTGGGTGTGAGACTGAATACAGCATCCCAGATGGCCTTTTGACCCCGGACAAACAAAAGAATCTTTCTCTTTACTTCCACCAATTGTCTCGTCAGTCCAGGCTGACTGCAAGGACAGTCATTCAAGCCTTGGGGTTCATGGCATCTTGTATTCTGGTACTTCCCAATGCCAAACTGCATATGAGGAAGCTACAATGGTATCTCAAAAATGTATGGACACAGCACTGCCAAGATATGGACACTGTCATTCAGATAATACCTTGCATTCAAAAGGAATTTTTGTGGTGGGCTCAGGAATGTCACCTAAACAAGGGACTCTCTGTGACCCGGCCAGAGGCGAGTCAGATTCTAACGACAGATGCCTCAGACAAAGCTTGGGGAGCTCATCTAAATGGAAAATGGGTACAAGACACGTGGCCTGCCAGACTTCAACATCTACATATCAACCTGAAGGAAATGTTAGCAGTCCAATTTGCATTGATAGCTTTCAAGGATTTACTTCTTCCAGGGCAGGTGTTGATTCCAACAGGCAACACAACTGTCATGTGGTACATCAACAAGCAAGGGGGAACGCATTCTTATCCTCTATGCAGACAAGCAATGATTTAGTGGGAGACTGCTCTCCGTTTACAGCTAAATCTTCAGGCAAGGTTTCTGCCAGGAGCACAGAACTCCTTAGCAGATGTGTTGAGCAGACAAATTATGGATCCCCACGAGTGGAAATTGGATCCTCATGTATTTCAGAAATTGACAGTGTTATGGGGAACTCCAGACATAGATCTGTTCGCTTCTCCACTAAATTACCAACTGCCAAAGTTTTGCACAAAAAGGTTTCATCCCACAGCTTGGAAAGTGGATGCTCTCTCATTCAATTGGAGCAATCTTCATGTGTATGCCTTTCCACCTCTGCCTCTCCTCCCAAAGGTACTCCTGAAGGTCAGACAGGACAAGCCAAGCATGATTTTAATAGCTCGGATTGGCCTCGACAGCACTGGTACCCATTACTGAGAAGTCTGGTATGGGAGCCTCCATGGCCTTTGCCTACGATTCCTCACCTGCTGTCTCAGGAGAACAGTCATTTACTCAATGTCAAACTTCACTCTCTACATCTAACAGCCTGGCATATTCTGTTTTAAACCCTGGAGGGTCTCAGCTTCCACAACAAGTTTTGAATGTTATTTTGGAGGCCAGAAGGCCTAGTACAAGGAAAGTGTACGCAGATAAATGGAGGAGATTTTTATTTTGGAGTACAGCAAAGGACTTTGATGTTTCTAAACCTAATTTAAGTGTGGCTCTTCAATACCTTACTGAGTTACTGGACAAAGGTTTGTCCTTCTCCTCTATTAAGGTTCATGCTGCAGCAATTTCTGCTCACTATGACTGTGACCCACCATTGTTTTCTCATCCTTTGTTTAAGCAATTCCTTAGAGGGGCAAAGAATATAAGACCCCACGTAGAGCTCCTACTCCTGCTTGGGATCTCAATTTTGTGTTGGAGAAACTCACTCTACAACCTTTTGAGCCTGCAGCGACTGCCGAGTTGAAATATTTATCATGGAAGACTGCTTTTTTGTTGGCCATTACCTCTGCGAGAAGGGTTTCTGAATTACAGGCCCTTATGGCGGTTGAGCCTTTCCTAATTTTCCACAAGGATAGGGTATCTTTGCGTACTAACCCTTCCTTTATGCCTAAAGTGGTTTCTAGTGTGGCTTTAAACCAAACTATTCATTTACCTACTTTTTATGCAAACCCCCAAAATAAAGGGGAAAAGATTTTGCACACTTTGGATGTACACAGACAGTTGTGATATTATTTGAGCAGAACTAAAGGGTGCAGGCAGTCTCAGCAGTTGTTTGTTTCATTTGCTTTGGGTTCTCAGGGCAAACCTGTTTCAAAACAGACTATTTCTAAGTGGATTGGTTTTTGTATTGCTTTCTGTTATTCCCATCGTGGTAAGGAGATTCCAGCTGGGATTAGGCCTCATTCCACTAGGGCTACTGCCACTTCTACAGCTTTTTTAAGGGGGGTGGCTACTAAAGATATTTTGGAGGCAGCTACTTGGAGTTCAGTGCATACTTTCTCTAAGCATTACCACCTTCCACTTTACTCTAAATCTAGGGCTGGTTTTGCCACTGCAATTTTACAGGGCATTTTGGCAGCTCCTAATGCTTTATAGTTTTGCCATCCTCCCTTACCTCTGCTTTGGGATTCTACCCATATGTAAGGACTGCAGCAATGTGAGATGAAGAACATAGTACAGTTTTGTACCTACCATAAATGTAGATGTTCAAGATCCACATTGCTGCAGTCCAATTTACCCTCCCTCCTTCCCTCTGTAGTTAGAGGTGGTTGTGTGGTTTGGGTTGTGAATATTGTAAATATTGTAAATATGATTAGTGCAGGGGTGGTTGGTTGTTTTTTGGCTTTGGCCTTTCTTTTTAGGGCCTTCTGACATCTGGGGCAAGAAAAGACTGAGGATATGACGTCGGTCATGCGCATTTGTACCCTGACGTCCTGATGTCAGTTTTAAGCGCCTTGACCGACGTCAGCCTAATACTTTGGTATTCGGGCCGACCGAGGACAGCGGACTACCCATATGTAAGGACTGCAGCAATGTGGATCTTCGAACATCTACATTTATGGTAGGTACAAAACTGTACTTTCTTCTTGTTTCACTGTTGCAGTCATCACATTTGGGTTATCCCTGCTGGGGGTAGACCTCGGCTGGCCTGAATACCAGAGACTTAGTATTTCTGCGTTGGTTGTTGTCGCTTGACGACTGACATCAGATCATCAAGGGTATAAAGGAAGGCAGCCTTTCTTGCTGTGGAGCTAGAAGCAGAAGCAGTTCGCAAGTACTGGTCGGCCGCTACCTGAGTTTTGTTTCTGAACTGAAGTTGAAGTCTTCGAAAGCCAAGTACCCTGTTGGGGGATTTTTTTTCTTGCACTAACCGATGTCAGAAAAAGTTAATAATTGTCTCGCCTGTGGAAAGCAGGTACCACACTGGGACTTCCATTCCTACTGCATCACTTGTCTAGGCTCAGACCACGATATCCCTCATTGTCGGTTCTGTGCTTTGCCAGTTCTAATGCCAGAACTATTCGTCGTCGGGCCCTTTTTGTAGCCAGATATTTCCGTTTTCATTCCTCTAATTCCGATATGGCTTCCGTAAGCCATCCAATAGTAGACCTTCCGAAAAAATGTAAAGATAAAGACAGAGGCAGACTGCACAGGACTAAACCTTCCAACGTTACCGCCAAGCTGATCGTCGGTCCTCCAGAATTCAGTGAGGCGCTTTTACAGCCCCCGATGCCCACTTCAGTTAATTCGCAGGCCTCTACTGAGACCCTTTCGGAGTCTGGTATGCCGCAGAACTCTTCTTCGTGTAAGGATCCTGCAGTCATCTCTGCCTTGGATGCGTCCGGAGCCGCTGTGCAGGCACTGGCTTCCAAGGAAGTTTTTCAGAACACCGAATCCAGACATAAACCGATGCCTTCTTTCACGGCTTCCATTCTTTTTAAACCAGCCGAGTTCCTTAGGCCCAGGGGTCGAACCACCCCCAAAAAAACGCCTTCCAGATGTTCTTTGGTGCCTGCTTTCTTGCCTCAGTCACAAATGCTTAGAATGGCAGAGGACCTTATCATGCTGATTGGGGGAAGCCAAGCCACTCCCTCAAAAAGAAAGAGATCTGTCTCCAGAAGTTTTGTCTGAACAAAAGTCAGATGAATCTGTTGCATCTGACTATGAAGACATGCAGCCCCTCTCTACATATGAAGATTATGATGCAGAGGAATCTGTCCCTTCAGCCTCTCCCCCAGAGGATTTTTCCTTTGGGGGAAACACTGCATACTGTAAGGGAGCATTTCAAATGTGAGATTCAAGACTACTCACAGTCTAAAAAGAGACTCAGTTCCTGGACCTTCTACAGCACAGGCCCTTAGCCACCCCCCAGTTCTAGAGGTGGTAGATGATGTCATCCTTAAATCCAGCTTGACTCCAGACACCCTCCCTCCTGCTCCCAGAAAGCCAGACAGGTTCTACAGAGTCCCTGAGTCCCACAAATATATCTTTAAAAACCCAGCAGTGGACCCTGAGGTAATTACTCAAGGCCGAAAAGGGGGTTAAAGCTACTTCAGCTAGGAATCCCACCCCCTCAGACTGGGCATTCCAGAGCACTGGACAGATGGGGTAAAAAAAGGATACATCTCTGCTACTCTTGCTATCAGGGCACTCAAGTGTCAGTTCCATATGCTTAAATATCAGCAACATACCTTGGAACTCCTTAAACAAAACATTACCTCCTTTCCTACATGGGCAGAATCTAAAGATTTACAGGACTTAATGCACTCTGTTGCTCAAGGAACTAAACACACTTTGCACTGTGGTTTTGATGCCTTAGAAGTTTCTCGCAGGGCAGCAGTCACTGGATCTGTCATTAGAAGACATGCATGGCTAAAGGAACAACCCCTGCAAGATCATGTAAAATCAAAATTGTTGGATGCACCCTTGCACAAAGATAACTTATTTGGTACTAAAGCAGAAGAGGTGTTAAAAAAAGATGGAAGAGAAAGCAAAATCTATGCAGACTGTAAAAGATTTCTTACAGGTACAGCCCCCTAGGTTCAGCAGGCATTTTCCTTCCAAGCACTGGTCTTTTCCTGCACCTGGTAAACAGGACCAGCCTAGGCCCCGTGGAAGCAGACCTCCAAGACAGCAGTCCCATGGGTTGCAGAGATCTAAGCAGTGGACTGCCGACACTACAAAACCAGGGAGTTCTAAGCCACCCCCTTATGGCAAAAACTCACAATGACTCGCACCCTCCCTACCTCACCTCTGCCCACCATCACATACCCCTAAGAGGAAAACTCTCCTGTCACTCAAGCACCTGGACCACCATTACCAAGGACCAATGGGTTCTGAACATTGTGTCTCAAGGATACAAATTCTCCTTCCACACACTTCCAAACCCCCAAGGAGTTCCCAGATCTACCACCAAATCAGTGGGCAGAGGCTCAAAAGGAAATCCATACCCTGCTCTCCTTTGGAGCATTGGAACACATTCCTGCAGAACAGATAGGCCAAGGCTTCTACTCCAGACTTTTTCTGGTACCCAGAAAAGAGGGCACCTGGCACCCCATCCTTGATCTGTCCATTCTAAACACCTTCCTGGTGATCCCAAAGTTCAAAATGCTCACCCTGCAGCAGCTGCTACACATGCTGTACAAGGATGCTTGGCTAGTCACCCTGGACCTAAAAGAGGCCTACCTCCACATCCCCATCAGGGATTCCTGCAGAAAAATATCTTCGCTTCAGGGCAGGATCTCAGCACTTTTGCTCCCAGAGTTTTCACAAAATGCCTGGCACCGGTCATTGCTTTTTTGCAGACAAAGAAATATTCAAATTTATCCCTACTTAGACGACTGCCTTATTCAGGCAGACATAAAAACCACAGGCTGCAGCGAAAGTATAACACCACCACCAGATACGTTGATAAAAACCACTTTATATAAATAATGACAGCAAAGCTTTCGGGTAAAACCCTTCCTCAATACTTAATACAAACATTTCTAAAAAAACATATTGGTTTATATACAGGTCAATAAAATCACATGACCAGCAGTCCAAGGGTCATGTGACCACACAAAAAATACTAACATAAAATAAATAAAATTATAACATCTATTAACGTAATCTAGTATGTTGTAATTTAGTAAGAACCACATTAGATGCAATACAAGTATTTGACAAATTAAAGCTGTAGGTTCTGCCACTAACTGGATGTCTGAATTTATCACTATTATCAGCAATAATATCAGGACAGCATGAACAATTTAAACATCTATAGGTACCAGGTTTAGTAGAAACAGTCCTATCTATTGATCTTCTCAGATCTTTGTAGCATAGCAAGCTTTTTAAAGTCTTCATATTTCTATATGAAAAAAAGGGTCTATCACCCAAAATATCCTTAACCTCATTGGATGCCATCAATACAATCCAGTTCTTCTGTATAATCTGCTTGACAAAGTGTGTCCTGGCATTGTAACTAGTAACATATCTAATATGAGATCTACAACATTTTGAGGTAATAGAACTACACTCACCCTCAAGAAAAGTAGGTCTCAATGTTGTCCCTCTATTGGTTACAGTTTTAGTTTTTATATCTAATACCAAATCAGTATCATAACCTCTATCTATAAAGTCTTTAGACATTTCATCCAACTGTAAACCAAAGAGAGCATTGCCAGTGTACAATCTACTCACTCTACTAAACTGTGAGGTCACAATACCCTTAAAAACATGTGGAGCATGCATACTGGTATAATTAACATATCTCCCAGAATGTACTTCCTTTTTATAAATACTGGTGTGAATAAGTCCTTCTATAAGTTGTATTCTAACATCCAAAAACCCAATCATGCTATCAGAAACATCTATCTTAAATTTCAAAAAATGTTTGTACTTGTATGTAAATAATAAATCTATTCATTCAACTGCAACAACGAGCCCTTCCAAACCATAAAACAATCATCAACAAAACGTTGATAAAAACAAACGTTACTAATAAAAGGATTCTTCTCACTATACATATGGGTTTTCTCCCACTGATATAACACCAAATTTGCATAGGTGTTAGCTACCGAGGTACCCAGAGCCACACCAGTAAGTTGTAGATATAAACATGTATTACATCTAATGTGGTGTATTTGGCAACTTGTGTCAAATGCACCTCATTCTATGTGGGGAAGACCACTAGAAAATTAAAGGAACGCATTATTGAACATAAATCGGAGATTAGAAGGGCTGTAGATAGCAATGCTCTTTATAAACATATTGCTAAATCTGGCATTGAGCATAGGTTTTGTTTTAGAATTATAGATGTTATGCAACCCTACTGCCAGAGGTGGAGACAATAATAACTTACTTGAGTTAAAGGAGTATGAATGGATTCTCAGGCTTGACTCTGATCATTTTCCAGGCTTGAATAATATGATTACATTAAAACCTGTTCTTACTAAATTACAACATACTAGATTACGTTAATAGATGTTATAATTTTATTTATTTTATGTTAGTATTTTTTGTGTGGTCACATAACCTTTGGATTGCTGGTCATGTGATTTTATTGACCTGTATATAAACCAGTATGGTTTTTTAGAAATATTTGTATTAAGTATTGAGGAAAGGTTTTACCCGAAAGCTTTGCTGTCGTTATTTATATAAAGTGTTTTTTCTCAACGTATCTGGTGGTGTTATTATACTTTCGCTGCAGCCTGTGGTTTTTATGATTTCTGCCTTGCTGTCTGCTTGAGAATACCTTTAAGGGTCGTATTGCAGTCCTTTATTCGTTTACCTTGACATGGAAACAATGAAGATTGTGAATTCAGTCAGGTCTCTTTTTATGTATGAGACCAATCCACTAATGCAGTTTGTTTCTACGGCATGTTCTACTTTGAGAAGTGATGAACATTCAAAATCTGAGAGTATCTCAGACTTTAATAAGAAGTTATAGCTTTTTAAAGGAAGGTAGGTGCTTTTAAGAGCCTACAATGGCAGCGGTTTAGTTTTTCCGCATATATAGATAGAGGCATTGTCACACGAGGCTTGAGAATTCTCAGAATGCCTTCTTATGGGAATGCCTATCCTGAGTTATTGAAGCGATGGCAACAAGTTAATATTAAACTCAGTTTGGATTATATGAATTTGATGAACGGGTTCTTCTCTACTGTTGAAAAAGAGCTTAAAGAAGAAATATTAAATATGGAAAACAGTATAATGGATATGCCCGCATTTACATCTATGGGGGATGTGTATCAACAGTTACTTGACAGGACACAAGCCTTAGATGACCGCTTGGAAGCAACTAAAAAACGTAAACTTATGCGGGACATAAATGATTTCCAGAGAGGCCATATTTTTTCATGGCCGAAAACCGATCAGGTTCTTCAGTCAAGCAATAAACCGCGTGGTCAGACAACAAATTTGGATGTTAGATGATTTCCCCGAGGTTTTACCGGCGAATTTGCAAGAACAGGAACCGGCATTTACGTTATCATCCAATCCTGCATCTGTTGACACGCCCATTACCGTGACATCATCGTTAACTTCTACGAGTGGTTGCTCGCAATTTGATGTGAGCAATAGACAAGATGGGGATGCCAGTATGCGTCTAAGTGGCGCCAAAAAGACCCAGCAACTTACTCTTAATTTTGTAGAGAAACGATTTCACTTGGAACAACCTGAATCTGCATCTGAGTGTTCTTCTCCTAGAAGGAAGTCGTTTACAGGCCAGGCCATAATTTCAGGTAAATGGAAGAATGAGAGCCCTTTAGGACGGGGCAAACTAAGTCGGAAGTGACTAAAGGTATTCTGAATCTTTCAGTTTGTGATTTGAAACCTGCTCACTGTTCATTATTATATAAGGGCCTTAATTTTATACCAACAGCAAATGATGACTTAGTGACTGCTCTTACAGACCTCAAGATGTTTGTAAGGAGTGTGAACTTGAAAGTTTTGTTTGGTGACTCTATTTCTGTGGGGTCTTGCTGCAAACAGCGCAGCACATTTATACCCACTAGTATGCCTGTATTAACAGCATTCTATGATTTGTGTGAAATGGAATTGAGGAGATTATATACAGATTTTTCGAGGTTAAGATCTTTTTAACGTATGAGGAACACCAAGCACTAAAAAGTTTACAAACTAATAATGACATAGTAATTAAACAAGCGGATAAAGGGGGCGCAGTGGTCCTTATGGACCTGCCTAGATACATGCATTTGTTTTCTGTTTTACTTGATGATGATAATGCTTTTAAATGCATTACACCTCTGGATGTTAAAAGGTCATTAGTTATGTTAATATGGTTATTTATGATTTGCAAATCAATGGTGATATTAGTTTAGAATTGTTTCATTTTTTTACTGTTTCCTGTCCTGTGATGCCATGCCTTTATGGTTTACCCAAGATTCATAAATCAATGTTGGACCTCCCCCATGAGACCTATTGTATCGGGTGGGGGACGGATCACCGAACCAATATCTATATATTTGCAGACACAATTACAACCTTATTTGTTAAAATGCACTACTGTCTTACGTGACACAACAGATTTTCTTTGTAAGTTGCGTATTTGGTTTAATAGTATGGGTGGGTCTTTTAGACAGGGTGATTATCTATTTGTAACATTGGACATCGCATCCCTATTTACTGTAATACCCAATGATTTTGGTGTTGATTCTATAAAAGAATTTTTGATTTCACAATCCTCTTTTGTGACTAAGCATGTTGAGAATATTTGTTCTCTTCTAGATGTAGTCCTGAAAAATAATATTTTTTTGTTTGATGAATGTTTATATCTACAACTTACTGGTGTGGCTCTGGGTACCTCGGTAGCTAACACCTATGCAAATTTGGTGTTATATCAGTGGGAGAAAACCCATATGTATAGTGAGAAAAATCCTTTTATTGGTAACGTATGTTTTTATCAACGTTTTGTTGATTGTTTTATGGTTTGGAAGGGCTCGTTGTTGCAGTTGAATGAATAGATTTATTATTTACATACAACTACAAACATTTTTTGAAATTTAAGATGGATGTTTCTGATAGCATGATTGGGTTTTTGGATGTTAGAATACAACTTATAGACGGACTTATTCACACCAGTATTTATAAAAAGGAAGTACATTCTGGGAGATATGTTAATTATACCAGTATGCATGCTCCACATGTTTTTAAGGGTATTGTGACCTCACAGTTTAGTAGAGTGAGTAGATTGAACACTGACGATGCTCTCTTTGGTTTACAGTTGAATGAAATGTCTAAAGACTTTATAGATAGTGGTTATGATACTGATTTGGTATTGGATATAAAAACTAAAACTGTAACCAGTAGAGAGACAACATTGAGACCTACTTTTCTTGAGGATGAGTGTAGTTCTATTACCTCAAAATGGTGTAGATCTCATATTAGATATGTTACTAGTTACAATGCCAGGGCACATTTTGTCAAGCAGATTATAAAGAAGAACTGGATTGTATTGATGGCATCCAATGAGGTTAAGGATATTTTGGGTGATAGACCCTTTTTTTCATATAGAAATATGAAGACTTTAAAAAGCTTGCTATGCTACAAAGATCTGAGAAGATCAATAGATAGGACTGTTTCTACTAAACCTGGTACCTATAGATGTTTAAATTGTTCATGCTGTCCTGATATTATTGCTGATAATAGTGATAAATTCAGACATCTGGTTAGTGGCAGAACCTACAGCTTTAATTTGTCAACTACTTGTATTACATCTAATGTGGTGCATTTGGCAACTTGTGTCAAATGCACCTCATTCTATGTGGGGAAGACCACTAGAAAATTAAAGGAACGCATTATTGAACATCAGAGATTAGAAGGGCTGTAGATAGCAATGCTCTTTATAAACATATTGCTAAATCTGGCATTGAGCATAGGTTTTGTTTTAGAATTATAGATGTTATGCAACCTACTGCCAGAGGTGGAGACAATAATAATTTACTTGAGTTAAAGGAGTATGAATGGATTCTCAGGCTTGACTCTGATCATTTTCCAGGCTTGAATAATATGATTACATTAAAACCGGTTCTTGCTAAATTACAACATACTAGATTACGTTAATAGATGTTATAATTTTATTTATTTTATGTTAGTATTTTTTGTGTGGTCACATGACCTGTGGACTGCTGGTCATGTGATTTTATTGACCCGTATATAAACCCGTATGGTTTTTTAGAAATGTTTGTATTAAGTATTGAGGAAGGGTTTTACCATAAAGGTTTGCTGTCGTTATTTATATAAAGTGTTTTTTCTCAACGTATCTGGTGGTGTTATTATTCAGGCAGACAGCCAGGAAAAGCTGCTCAAAGACCTGGCCTTTGTAAGGACCTACTAACCTCCTTAGGGTACACAATCAACGAAAAGAAATCCAAACAGGTACCCACCAAAAGAATAATCTTCCTGGGAACAAGTCTGGACACAACATCCCAGATGGCATGCCTAACACCAGAGAAACAAAGATGTTAATCGTGTTACACTGCTGCAGTCATTACACTCAGGTTATCCTGCCGTCAGGTGGTCCCGTAGTCGGCAATAAGTCCTGCATTTCCTTATAGTCAGGAGCTTCTGAGCTTGCAAGCATTTTCTGTTTTAACTGAGCCATTAAATATTGTTGGTACTTAAGCATGTGAAACTGGCAATTTAAAGCCCTTACTGCTAAAGTTGCAGAGGTGTAAACTTTCTTCCCTCATCTATCCAGTGCTCTGGAATCTCTGTCAGAGGGGACTGGATTTTTTGCAATGGAAGCCTTAACCCCTTTGGGACCCTGGGAAATAGTTTCTGGATCAGCAGAAGGGTTTTTATTAAGAAACTTGTGAGAGTCAGGTACTCTATAATACCTATCTGGCTTGGCTGGTGCAGGGGGGTAAAGAATCAGGGGATAAACTGGATTCAGAGAACACATCATCCACAACATCTAACACAGGCGGGAGAGCTAGGGGCCTGTGCTGAGGCAATAAAATGAAGTCCTTGAGCCTTTTCTTGGATTCAGAGTACTCCTGACTTTCCCAATGGAAATGCTCCCTCATGGCATGTAAGGTTTCCCCAAAAGAATAATCCTCAGGAGGAGAGGCTGAAGGGATGGATTCTTCCACGCAGCAAGAAAGATGGAGAAAATGGCGTTGGATGCATCTTTTATACCCCTGGTGTACTGACGTCAGGGAAGAAGTGACAGCAACCGACGCTGGACCAAGTCTTTGTAACTCTGGCCGACTACGGGACCGCATGACTGCAGGATAACCCAAGTGTAATGACTGCAGCAGTATGAACACTCAAACATCTACATTTATGGTAGGTACAAAACTGTACTTTTCCTATCAGCTTACTTCTCTCAACTGGCAACCAGGCCCCAGCTTTCTGCAAGGGAAATCCTGCAAGCCCTGGGATTCATGGCATCTTGCATACTCCTTATTCCATATGCCAGACTGCATATGAGGAAACTTCAGTGGTAACTAAAGAACCTTTGGTGTCAACACTCTCAAGATCTGGAAACTCTCTTACCTGTTATTCCTTGCCTGAGGCAGGAATTTCTTTGGTGGGCAACAGCCTGCTCCCACAACAAGGGACTGCCCTTCTCCCCACACCCTGCTGCCCAGGCTCTCACCACAGACACATCAGACTACGCTTGGGGGTGCACACTTGGATGGCAGATGCATACAGGGCCAATGGAACCCCCAGCAACTCCCCCTGCAGATCAGTCTAAAAGAGATGATGGCTGTGCAGCAGGCCTTGTTAGCTTTCAAACCCCTTCTCTCTCCAGGGGTTCGCCAGATCAAAACAGACAACACCACAGTGATGTGGTACATCAACAAGCAGGGAGGGACTCCTACCCACTGTGCAGGCTGGCCATGACCATTTGGTTCACAGCCACTTCCATGCATCTATACCTGTTAGCACAATACCTGCCAGGCTCTCTCAACTCCCTGGCGGACCGATTAAGCAGAAAACTGTTGGACCACCATGAGTGGCAGCCCAACAGAAACACCTTCTTACTAATAACTCAGAAATGGGGAACCCCAGAAGTGGACCTCTTTGCCTCCCACACCAACCATCAGCTCGACAAATTCTGCACCAGGGAGCATCACAGCATGGCATGGAAAGTAGATGCCCTTTCCTTCCCCCGGGGTAAACCTCTCAGTCTATGCCTTTCCTCCCCTACCTCTCATTCCCAAGGTACTGATCAAAATAAGGGAGGAAAAACCAAGAACCATTCTCATAACTCCAGACTGGCCTAGACAGCACTGGTACCCCTTGCTGCGCAGCCTGTCCCCACTGCCCCCATGGAATCTTCCTCAGGTTCCCAACCTCCTAACCCAGAGGCAGGGGGAATTCTTGCACCCCCATTTGCAGACACTCAATTTGGCAATTTGACTTATAACCTGACCAATCTGCCCTCCTCAGTAAACAGGTTCTGGATGTTATCTGAGAGGCCAGATGCCCTAGCACAAGAAAGTCTTATGCAGATAAATGGAAAAGGTTCTGCACCTGGATCCAGGCTAAGGGTACCAATATGGCACAGCCCTCTATCCCTCTCATCCTGGACTACTTAGCTGACCTGCTACACAGTGGTTTCTTTCTCCTCTATAAAAATTCACGCCTCTGCTATTTCCACTCATTTCCCCACTGAGCAGCCTCTTGTATCACACCATCTGATCAAACAGTTTCTTAGAGGGGCTAACAACTTGAGGCCCCCCAGAAGGGCACCAACACCTGCTTGAGACCTTAACTTTGTCTTGGAAAAGCTCACCCTGCCTGCTTTCGAACCAGCTTCTTCTGCAGAGCTAAAATTTATCTCCTGGAAGACTGTCTTCCTCCTGGCCATCACTTCAGCCAGAAGAGTCTCTGAGCTGCAAGCACTCATGGCAGTGGAACCCTTCATCATCTTCCAAGCAGACAGGGTATCCCTCAGAACTAATCCATCCTTCATGACTCAAGGTAATATCCAGTGTAACTGTCAACCAATCCGTCCATTTGCCCACCTTCTTTCCTAACCCTCAAAACAAGGGGGGAAAGGATTCTGGACTCTATATGTGCACAGACAACTCATATACTATCTGGACAGGACTAAACCCTTCAGAAAATCTGATCAACTGCTGGTTACCTTTGCTTCAGGGGTAGAGAGCCATCTCCAAGCAAACCATTTCCAAATGGATAGCACACTGCATCCATTTCTGCTACAAGCAGCATGGCAAGCCTCCCCCCAAGGGTGTTAGGACCCACTCCACCAGAGCAGCGTCCACCTCTGCAGCATTCCTTAGAGGGGTCCCCACCAGGGACATCCTGGAGAGGCTGCCACCTGGACATCTGTTCACACCTTTACCAAACATTACCACCTGCCTCCCTTTTCTAAATCCATGGCAGCTTTGCCTCTGCAGTCTTGCAGGGCATGCTAGCCAGCCCCTAGCTTACTTGACTGCCTCCACCCATTTCCTCAGCTTTGGGAATCTACCCAAATGTGATGACTGCAACAGTGAAAGATGAAGAACATAATACAGTTGTGTACACTTACCATAAATATAGATGTTAGAGTGTCTTCACTGTTGCAATCCTGATTTCCCTCCCTCCTTCCCCTTTTTTCTTTTTGTTAACTTTCTCCCGTGTTGTTCCCCTTTCCTTAAAAGGGACATATTGGAATTATTTCCCCACTGGTGGGGTTCTGCCACCAGAGCCTGGCCTCCTACTTTGGGGAGGGGGGCTCCTGAACAGTTAGGGCAAGAAAAACTGATGTAATGGCATTGGCTGCTTTCCTTTATACCCCTGATGACCTGACGTCAGTCTTCAAGTGACAGCAACTGACACAGAAATACTAAGTCTCTGGTATTCAGGCTGGCCGAGGGCTTACCCCATCAGGAATAACCCAAATGTGATGAGTGCAACAGTGAAGACACTCAAACATCTACATTTATGGCAAGTGTACACAACTGTACTTTATAACCTTCCTGGTCTTGGATGCGATGCCCTTATTTATGAGCTGTGCAATGTCTAAGGCTTTTCTTACCACTGTGGGCACATGGTGATCAAAGTTTAGATTGCTATCAACCTGTGTTCCCAAGTCTCACAGCACTGAGTTTGAGCGTAGAGGGGTGCTATCTAGATTATACTTAACAGGGATTACTACTTTACCAAAGGGGATAATAAGGCATTTTTTTGCATTAAGTTCTAGTCCGTGACTTTGGCACCAATCATTTGTGTACATCAGCCCCTTTCGTAATATGTTAAAAGCTTTGGGAAACTGTCCGATTGCGCCCAGTTTACAGTCATCTGCAAACTTGGTAAGCCACAGGCCATTAGCCTTCTCTGGACTTCAGAGAAATAGATTGGAGACAGTAGAGGGCCTAGCATGGATCCTTGTGGTACCCCACTGGTAACTGGTCTACTGGTGGAGGTCGACTCCCCAAATTTGATGCTGTGTGCTCTATCACTGAGCCAGTTGGTTACACATCTAGTGATATATGGGTTAATTCCGAGCTGGGAGAGTTTCTCACTGATACCTCTGTGAGGGATTGTGTCAAAGGCTTTGGCTAAATCGAGATAGGTGATATGTACTGCTTTTCCCTCATCCAGGTCTTTGGTGACATTCTCAAGACATCCACCAGATTCAGTAAGCAAGATCTACCCTTGACTAAATCAAACTGTGTCGAGTGAAGAGTTTGACGGTCACCAATGTCATTGTGGGTTCTGTGAGGATTCTTTCCATGGCCTTGCAGATGAGGCTGGTTAGGCTTATGGGTCGATAGTTCCCAGGGTTAGTTGATGGACCCCTTTGTGGAAGGGGGATTACTGTTGCTGTTCTCCACTCTGCTAGAACAAAGCCAGTACTCAGTCTATGGTTAAAGAGAGTGCCGAGTGGTTTTCCTAGGTCTTGTTTTAAATTGTTTAGTAAGCAACCTGGGATGTTTTCTCGTTCCATAGAGGCCGTGTTTTTGGCCTTTGAGAGTGCTTGTATCGACTGTTCTTTGGCGATGTTCGGTGGAGGACTGGTGTCAGGAATGCTTTGGGATATGTCTGGTGGGGACAGGGGGTGAAGTTATTGCCATATCTGTCGGCTAGCAGGTTGGCAGTTTAAGGTTCATTGTGAGTGGTACCCTCCACTATAAACTCTGCACACAGCTGGGCATTCCCTTTTAGGTTCTGGGCGTAGCTAAATGTTTTATGATTGCCTTTAGCTAGGGATGCTAATTTTTTCTCATAACTAGCCTTAGAGGACTTTACAAGATGTCCAATTTACTGTTTCAAGCTATGGAGAGTATTCTTCCTCTGTTGAGCAAGTTCTCTCCTCTTCTTGGGTATCAGTTTCTTTCTTTTGTTGTTTAACTTATTTATACTTGCAGTTCACCGGGATGGCTTCTTATTTTGGGAAGAACTGATTTTGTTCCTGTTAGGTACAGACAAGTGGATGCATTTGTTTAAGTGGCTATATAGGGCATTTGTGTACTCCTCTGCATAGGAGTTATTGTTGGCTAATGTCGGCAGGGGCTTTGAAACTTTTTATACCATCATTTAGTAAGCAATAGTTTGCACTGGAGAAATTTTCCATTTTTTTTTCTTACTCCTGTGGAAGTGAGAGGTTTGATCTTTATTTCAAACTAGACAGCTTTATGGTCTGACCTTACCAAGGAGGACAACACACAGGGGTTAGTGCAGTGATTTCCGATGTTGGTAAGCACTAGGTCCAGGTCATTTGATCTCTCTTGTGGTGGTGTGGACCAGCTGTCCCAGGGCACTTGAATTAACGAAGTCCAGAAACCTCGTAGCGATCATGTTTGTGCTCGTGTAAGTCACCTGGTCGATGGAAGGATAGTTGAACTCTCCCATGACCAAGGTGTTTGGCTGTACACTGAGTGACTCTAGCAAGTCCAGATGGGTGATGTGCTTCTCCTGTTTCATGGTGGGGGATCTGTAGCTAAAGATTATTTGTAAGGGTATTTTACCTGTAGTTATTTGTACCTGGAAGTAGCTCAAGAGAATCGTCCAGTTTCATGAGTCTTGAGGTGTATCTGGATTTAATGAAGATGGATACACCTCCATCTTTGGTTCTTTCATGCTCATTTTGGGGTTTGAATGTGTAAAAAGCATTGCAGCTATGTACGGCTGGGGTGGATTCTGTGACCTTGAAATAAGTCTCAGTGACTGCACAGATGAAAGCATCTTCCAAGATGAGGAGTGCTTCCAGGGAATGCAGTTTACTGTTTAAGCTCCTAGCAATAAGCAGCATGACCTTGAGTTGGTCTTTAGTGGATTTCTTTGTTGAAAATTTTGTTTGGACATTAGATAAAAAAGGCACTATGGGGGAGGCAGGCGTCTTTGCCGGTATCCAAAAGTCTTGAAGAGACAGGTGAAGGCCATCTCTGGTCAAGCAGGCTGGACTGTTGACTGTGTCTTCCCAGGGTGACAGATACTAGATCCCCCTGGAGTAACACCAGAAGCTAAGCCAATTATTGAACTCAGTCATTTTTTTGTCTGTATTGTGGCATCATCCTAGGTGAAGGTAGAATGTTGCTTAGGACTAGGGACATCACTGCCTAGGAAATGTAACCTGAGAGTTCAGTCATGTCTGTCTTCATATAGTCCAGAGAGGTATGTCTCAAGTCAGTTACTCCAACATGTGCTTTGATAGTCATAATGGTAATTGTTGCTGAGTGACTTGTGTGTGCATGATTTGACGGCTCTTGGCATCTGATAAGCAGGTTCTGTGACCTTCTCCTTGTTAACCTGGTGAGGGGAACATCTGTGTGTCTCACTGTTGAGTGACCTGTGACCAGAACATTAGGTATTGAGGTGTGTTGCCTTAGGAGCTTAATTGTTGAGACACTGATGTGTGTAGTGTTCTATGCACTGGTGGATTCTGTTCATGTACCTGTATGAGTGTGGTGTTTGCTCTTGGGAGGTCTCCGGTCTTGAGGTAGGTTCTTAGTGAGCATCTCCACATATGTGGGTTGATGTGTCTTAACCATATCTTATGTGAGAGGAGAGGTGTCTGTGCTGACAACATGTTGGATGTCTTGTTTATTGTGTGAGAAGACTGATTCTAATTTTGTGGTATAGTTGCATCTCTCACATACTGTATTTGTTTGCTTTAGGAGCAAGAGATTGTCAGTTTACATGGGGCAGTTGCTTCATTGCTTCAGGATGACCATGACAATCAGGCTTACTGGAGAAATGGTGGGAAACTGCCCGTCCATTATGGCAAGTATTTATTATAGTACCACAAAAAGGAGCCAGTCCAGAATAAAAAACTAAAAAATCAGGTGTCCGGACAAACGATAAGGTACCACACAAGGTTGCTGGAAATAATACCAAACTCAGTTTATTAACACCACAAACAGAAAATCAATGTGTTTTCGTCTAAGTTTCCCTCAGACTTCTTCAGATCAAACCATGAAGTAACAGTTCCCACTGATTTATATACACCCATTAATTGATTCATTTAATTGATTCATCAAGCATTTAAAGCCACAACCCTTAAAAACATGATAAAACACATTTGATCTACAATAATCAATAGTATTCATATAGAAAACTAACAAAATTACTACACAATTCATCAAAAAATACATATATATTATTAATTATAAACTGTCATTAAAAATATGATGTTCATCATGTTACACTGCTGCAATCATTACACTTAGGTTATCCTGCCATCAGGCGGTCCCGCAGTCGGCCTGAGTTCCAAAGTCTTGGTCCGGTGTCGGTTGCTGTCGCTTCTTCCCTGACGTCAGTGCGCCAGGAATATATAAGATGCATCTGAAGCCATTTTCTTCAGTCTTTCTTGCTGCGCGGTGCCCAAAGCAGAAGCAGTTTGCTAGTGCCGGTCGGCCGAATCCTGAGATTTTCTAAGTCGAATTTCAGATCCGAAGTCTTCAATAAAGCTAAGTACCCCGTTGAGGAATCTTTTTTCTTGCCTCAGACAGATGTCAGAAAAAGTTAATAATTGTATTTCTTGTGGGGAAGCAAATACCTCATAAGGACTTCCACTCTTACTGTATTCCATACCTAGGCCCTGATCACGACGTCGCTAGTTGTCGGTTTTGTGCTAGATTTAACAAATGCACTAGGATGTCCTTCAAGGATGCATCTGCAGTCCTTACAAATGGGTTGTCCTGTCGTCAGGCAGCCCTTCGGTCGGCCGGATTCCAAAGTCTGGGTCTGGCCTCGGCTGATGTCGCACTTCACCCGACGTCATATCTGCAGTTCTTCGGGTATAAAGGTATCAGCTGACGCCATTTTCCTCAGTCTTTCTTGCCGCGTGGCGCCCGAAGCAGAAGCTTTTCGCAAGTGCCGGTCGGTCAGAACCAGAGATTACTACTACCGAAGACTTCTAAAAAGCTAAGTACCCCGTTGGGAACTCTTTCTTGCCTCAGCCGATGTCAGAAAAAGTGAATAACTGTTTAACTTGTGGGAAACAAATACCTCATAAAGATTTCCACTCTTACTGCCTACCTTGTTTAGGCCCAGACCACGACGTAGCAGCTTGTCTAGCCTGTGCTTCTTTCAACCGACGGACGCTTAGACGTCGGTCGGAATTTGCGGAGGAGTTTTTCGGCTCCGCTTTTGCTTACATTATGCCATCGGAAACTCCGACTGCGCAAATAACTAAAAAGCGCAAGGAAAAGGACCGACACTCGCGGTCGGCGGTTTCGGCGAAACCGCGGTTAAGCCAACCGCGAGTGTCTCTGTTTCGGCTGAAACCGAGTCCACGGTTCTTCCTTCGGCCGAAAGCTTACCTCCTACCGAGGCCTCATCCAGCATGGCTGAATCTGCTACTGAAATCCCACCTGCTATTGCAGGTTCACAGGATTTATCTGATACTATTCCTTTAGATATTTCTACTCCTGCACGTGGAGCTGCTAGGCCCCCTGCATCCATGTCGATTAAGGCTTTTGCCAGGGCTAAAGCAGCAAAATCTACCAAAACTGTGCCTGCTAAGACCCCCTCTCACAGGCCTAGCTCTAGTTCTCAAATGCTTAGTCTAGCAGAGGATCTCATTTCTTTGATCCGGGGATCCCAACCCCACCCAGACAGGGCCTCTCACCCACCTCCAGAGAAGAGGCCTAGAGCAGAGCCCCCTGAACCAGTTTCTTCAGATGACTCCTCTGATGATTCAGATAATACAAATCCTCCAGAGGACCCTTTTTCTCCTTATGAGGACTCTGATGCAGAAGAGTCCATTCCTTCTGCCTCTCCGCCTGAGGAATTTTCTTTTGGGGAAACCTTGCATGCTATGAGGGAACAATTTCAATGGCAGGGCCAGGATTTTTCAGACTCTAGGAAAAGGCTTAGAACCTTTTTGCATTTGCCACAGCATAGGCCTTTAGCCATTCCTCCAGTACTTACTGTTGTGGATGATGCATTTAATGATGCTTGTACTGCTCCTGATTCTCTACCTCCGGCCCCTGCTAAGCCCGATAGGTACTACAGGGTTGCGGACACACATTATCATTTGTATAAGGCTCCTTTTGCAGATCCTGAAACTATCTCCCAGGGACCCAAAGCTGTAGCAGCTACCTCTGCCAAAACCCTCCCTCTGAAAGGGAATCTAGGTCCTTAGAGATGGGGTAAAAAGTTTACACTTCTGCTACTCTTTCAGCTAGGGCCTTAAACTGTCAATTCCACATGATTCAGTATCAGGAATTTATGTTAGATCAGTTAACTACCTCGGATGAACCATTAGACAAAAAATCTGTTCAGGAAATGGTACATAACATTCAGCAGGTCAGTAATCATTCCTTAAAATGCGGCTATGATGCACTGGAGGCTTCTTTTAGATCAGCTATGACTGGTACAGTGATCAGAAGACATGCATGGTTAAAAGAGCAGTCCTTACCAGACCATGTTAAATCAAAGCTCCTAGATGCTCCTATGGATAAGCTCAATTTGTTTGGCTCCCGGCACAGCAGGTGCTGAAGAAGGTGGAAGAAAGCTAAATCTGTCCAGACAGTCAAGGATTTCTTGCAGGTCCAGCCTCCAAGGTTTAGTAGGAACTGGCCTTCCAAGAATTGGTCCTTTCCAGACACCTCCAGAGCCCAGAGAGGCAGGAATAGGCTCAAGAGGCAGGGGTCAATCCAGAGGTGCCTACAGGGGACGTCAATGGCAGGCTAACAACCAGCGAGGTACTGCCACAGATCCAGCCACCACCACTTCCACAGGACAATCACAGTGACTTGGCTCTGGCACCGCCTACCAGGGAACAACTAGAAGCACCCTTAGGCGGAAAGCTAGCCTTATTTTCAGTAAACTGGCACTACATCACAGGAGACAAATGGATTTTACAGACAATAGACCAAGGTTACAGGTTTCACTTCCATACTCTACCAAGGAAGAGAGGAATGCCAAACCTACCTCCAAATCAGAAAACAGAAGCTCTACAACAAATAAATCACTTACTAAGGATGAGAGCTATAGAAAGGGTACCGTCTATGGAACAAGGGCAAGGATTTTACTCCAGACTCTTCCTGGTACCAAGAAAAGAAAACCAATGGAGACCTATTCTAGACCTGTCCACTCTAAACACATACCTCATTGTTCCAAAATTCAAAATGCTGACCCTACAGCAGCTTCTTCCCATGCTGGGCAAGGAGTCTTGGCTGGTAACTCTAGATCTCAAGGAGGCATACCTGCACGTCCCCATATGACCAAATTGCAGAAGATACCTCAGATTTCTTGCAGGATCAGAGCATTATCAATTCTCAGCATTGCCTTTTGGCTTATATATTGCGCCCAGAGTATTCACGAAATGCCTGGCATCAGTAATGGCTCATTGCAGGCTTCAGGGAATTCAAATTTACCCTTACCTGGACGACTGCCTGTTACAATCGGACAACAAAAACAAATTAACAAAAGATTTGAAAAAGGTCATTCATCTACTGCAAGCCCTGGGATACACAGTCAATATAAAAAAGTCAAGGCTGATACCATCCCAAAGGATAACCTTCTTGGGTGCAGAGCTGGACACATCAAACCAAATGGCATCCCTAACAGTAGAAAAACAGAAGCACCTCCCTCTCTACTTCATGGCATTAACAAAGCAGAACCAGCTAACAGCAAGAAAAGTCCTGCAAGCCCTGGGTTACATGGCATCCTGCATAATATTGATTCCACATGCCAGACTACATATGAGAAAGTTACAGTGGTACCTAAGGAATGTATGGTCTCAGCACAAGCACAGCCTAGAAACCCGAATTCCAATAATTCCATGCCTGAAGCAAGAATTCCAATGGTGGGCTCAGGCCTGTCAATCAAACAAAGGACTGCCCTTCCACAGACCTCAACCAAGCCAGACCATCACAACGGATGCCTCAGACCTCGGTTGGGGGGCACACATGTTGGGCAAGTGCATACAAGGCTTATGGACTCAAGACCAGCTGCGCATACACATAAATCAAAAGGAGATGCTGGCAGTAAAACTGGCAATTCAGACATTCAGACCATTTCTTCAACAGGGTCAATTGCTGATAAGGACGGACAACACCACAGTTATGTGGTACATCAACAACCAGGGAGGCACACATTCATACCCTCTATGCCGGATGGCAATGGACCTCTGGAATGTGGCCCTGAGCTTCAACATTCAGTTACAAGCTATATTTGTACCAGGAAAAGAAAATATACTAGCAGACATCCTAAGCAGAACTACCACGGATACCCACGAATGGATGCTGCATCCAGACATCTTCAAAACCATTACAGGGAAATGGGGACTACCAGAAATAGACTTATTTGCATCCCCACACAACCACCAATTGAAAAAATTCTGCACGAGGGCATACCACCCACTTGCTTGGAAGGTGGACTCCCTATCTTTCACTTGGAAAAACCTGACAGCATATGCATTCCCACCTCTTCCTTTGATGCACAAGGTGCTATTGAAGATCAAAGAAGACCGTCCAAGGATCATCCTGATAGCTCCAGACTGGCCGAGGCAGCACTGGTACCCATTACTGAGGAGCATGTCTCGGGAACAAATATGGCCTCTGCCCCTAGTTCCCTTACTGTTAACACAGAACAACTTCAAAACCCTGCATCCAAACCTAAAAACACTGCAGCTGGCTGCCTGGAACATTGCATAAGACAAAATAACCCAGATTTATCTCAAAGGGTTAAAGACATTATCTTGGAGGCTCGCAGACCCTCAACAAGAAAAAAAATTATTCAGCAAAATGGAAAAGATATCTCATTTGGAGTGCAGCAAAAGGAGAAAATGTGTCACTGGTAAACATAGCTAACATCCTGGAATACTTGGCAGAGCTCTTCCACAATGGCCTGTCCTATTCTTCCATTAAGATTCATGCATCAGCTATCTCAGCAGAATACAACATGGACCCTCCAGTCTTTTCACATCCTCTGCTCAGGCAGTTTCTGAGAGGAATTAAAAATGTAAAGCCACCTAGGAAGCCACCACTGCCCGCATGGGACTTGAACTTTGTGCTAGAAATGTTGACACTCCCTCCTTTCGGGCCAGCAGCAACAGCAGAATTACAGTACTTATCATGGAAAACTGCTTTCCTGCTTGCAATCACTTCAGCAAGAAGGGTTTCTGAACTACAGGCATTAATGGCAGTACAGCCCTTCCTTATCTTCCATCAAGATAGAGTGTCCATGAGAATTAATCCTACTTTCATGCCAAAGGTGGTCTCCAGGGTATCTTTAAACCAAGCTATCCACCTGCCTACATTCTTCCCAACCCACAGAACAAGGGAGAAAGACTGTTACATACCCTGGATGTACATAGACAATTGCGTTACTACCTGGACAGGACCAAGAGCAATAGAAAAACTGACCAGCTACTGGTAGCATATGCAACAGGAATGGAAGGAAAAGCAATTTCAAAACAGACAATCTCTAAGTGGATAGGAAATTGCATTAGATTTTGTTACTCTTACCATGGGAAGAAAGCTCCAGAAAACATCAGACCTCACTCTACAAGGGCTACAGCCACTACCACAGCTTTTTTACGAGGAGTGGCTACCAAAGACATTTTAGAGGCTGCTACTTGGAGCTCCGTGCATACATTTGCCAAGCATTATAATCTACCCTTATACTCCAGATCCCGAGCAGGTTTTGCCACTGCTGTTTTGCAAGGGATCTTAACTACACCATAATCTTATTACTCCTCCTCCCCCAGTTTGGCTATGGTATTCTACCCATTTGTAAGGACTGCAGATGCATCCTTGAAGGACATAGTAAAGTTTTGTACCTACCATAAATGTAGATGTCTGAGAGGCATGCATCTGCAGTCAGGATTACCCTCCCTCCTTCCCGTCTGAGGTACTCCTAGGGTATTTGCCCATCTTATAGCTAGCTGGGGGAATCTATTATGGTGTATTTGTTTGTATATATGTATATACATGTTTATTTTTATTTGCTCTTTCTTATTTGGAAACTTTTGCAATTATCCAAATCTAGCCTTCCTAGAGGGCACCTGGCATCTGGGGCAAGAAACACTGAGGAAAATGGCGTCGGCTGATACCTTTATACCCGAAGAACTGCAGCTATGACGTCAGGTGAAGTGCGACATCAGCCGAGGCCAGACCCAGACTTTGGAATCCGGCCGACCGAAGGGCTGCCTGACGACAGGACAACCCATTTGTAAGGACTGCAGATGCATGCCTCTCGGACTTCTACATTTATGGTAGGTACAAAACTGTACTTTCAATTATATGATGCCGTCGGATCAGCCGATGACCTCAATACCGAAAAAACGCAAAGACAAGGATAAAGACAGGCATCCGAGGTCCAGAACCGACGACGAAACCTCTTCTAAGCCAGTCGCCGCTTCTCAGTGAGGCGCTTTCGCAGCCCCTGACACCCACTACCGTAGAGCCACAGGCCGCTTCCGACTCACACGTGAAGACATATAGGCCTCTGGAGACTAATCCCTCAGATGTGTCCAGAGCCGCTGAGCAGGCATTGGCTTCTGAGGGTGTTTTCAGACCTTCACAACTTACCATTAAAACAACAGCCAAGACAAAGGTACCATTAAAGACAAAGAAACAAGTACAGCATTCTCCTGGACAGTCTTCCATGCCTAAGAAACAGATGCTTAAAATGGCCCTAGACCTCATTACTCTAATCAGGGGGTCCCATCCCCCTCCTGAGAAAAGGCCTAGGCAGGATACAGACTATGACTTTTCTGATCAGGTTTCCATTTCCTCTGATTCCTCTTCAGACCAGGGATACTCTCTACCCCCCTATGAGGACTCTGATGCTGAAGAATCTATCCCTTCAGCCTCTCCTCCTGAGGATTATTCTTTTGGGGAAACTTTACATACCATGAGGGAGCATTTCCATTGGGAAAGCCTGGATTACTCAGAATCCAAGAAAAGGCTCAGGGATTTCCTCTTATTGCCTCAACACAGGCCCCTGGCTATTCGCCTGTGCTAGATATTGTGGATGATGTGTTCTCTGAATCCAGTTTATCTCCTGACTCTTTGCCCCCTGCTCCAGCCAAGCCAGATAGGTATTATAGAGTCCCTGACTCTCACAAGTTTCTTTACAAAAACCCTACTGCTGATCCAGAAACTATTTCCCAGGGTCCAAAAGGGGTCAAGGCTTCCATTGCAAAAAATCCAGTACCCTCTGACAGAGATTCCAGAGCTTTGGATAGATGGGGGAAGAAAGTATACACTTCTGCAACTTTAGCAGTAAGAGCTTTAAATTGCCAGTTTCACATGCTTAAGTACCAGCAATATTTAATGGCTCAGTTAAAACAGAAAATGCTTGCAAGCACAGAACCTGATTGTAAAGAAATGCAGGATTTATTGCATGCAGTTGAACAGATGGGAAAACATACTCTGCAATGTGGTTTTGATTCTTTAGAGGCCTCTTGTAGAGCCGCAGTTACAGGTTCTGTGATTCGAAGACATGCTTGGTTAAAAGAACAAAGTTTACCTGATCATGTTAAGGCAAAATTATTGGATGCTCCTTTACAGCATGATACTTTGTTTGGTGTTAACGCAGAAGAGGTGTTAAAGAAAATGGAGGATAAAGCTAAATCTATGCAAACAGTCAAGAATTTCTTACAGGTACAGCCACCTCGATTTAGCAGAAATTGGCCAACAAAGAATTGGTCCTTTCCAGTATCAGACACTCCACAGAGAGGCAGATACAGATGCCCAAGAGGCAGATCTCAACCCCAAGGCTCAAGCAGACAACGACAGTGGGGCACCTCAACCCCAAAAGGTGGTGAGGACAAGTCTCAACCTTACAGGAAACCATCACAATGACTTTCCCCTTCGTACGCCAAGCACGTCCCTTTTGGAAGCCCCCTTAGGGGGAAATCTAGCACTTTTTTCTCAAAACTGGCAATCACCCAAGACAAGTGAGTCCTGAATATTGTGTCTCAAGGCTACAGATTCCATTTTCATACTTTACTAAGGCTAAAAGGAATGCCACAAAAACAAATTTCAGCCCTCATGGACATGAGAGCTATTCAGAAAGTACTGCAACAGCAACAAAGACAAGGATTTTACTCAAGACTCTTCCTGGTCCCCAGAAAGGACGAGGCCTGGAGGCCCAAACTAGACCTTTCAATTCTGAATACTTACCTGGACATTCCAAAATTCAAAATGTTGACATTACAGCAGCTTCTACCCATGCTGGGCAAGAAGGCTTTGTTTGCCACTCTGGACCTCAGAGGTATACCTGCATGTCCCTATCAGACAAAATTGCAGAAGATACCTCAGATTCAAAGCTGGTACAATGCCCTACCAATTCACTGCACTGCCCTTTGGCTTGTTTACTGCGCCCAGGGTCTTCACAAAGTGCCTGGCACCAGTAATTGCATTTTGCAGACAAAAAGGAATTCAAATATATCCATACCTGGACGACTGCCTCATTCAAGCAGAGACAAAGGACATTCTTCTACACCATTTGGCATTTGTAAAAAGGTTGCTAATTTCTCTAGGGTACACAGTAAACGAAAAGTCAAAACTAGTGCCCTCGCAACAGATTATATTCCTGTGTGCCAGCTTAAATACAACGGCCCAGATGGCTTACCTCATGCCAGACAAATAAGTTCATCTAACTCAATATTTTCAATTGCTGGCAAGAAAGTCCCATCTCCCTGCAAGAAAAATTCTGCAGGCCCTGGGATTCATGGCATCCTGCATACTACTAATACCATATGCCAGACTGCATATGAGGAAATTACAATGGTACCTGAAAAGTGTTTGGACTCAACACTCTCACAGTTTAGAAGCAGTAATACCAATGATTCCCTGCCTACAACAGGAGTTTCGATGGTGGGCACAAGCATGTCACCTAAACAAGAGTCAGCCTTTTACCCAACCCACAACCAGGCAAACTCTAACAACAGATGCTTCGGATTATGCCTGGGGAGCACACATGGCAGGAAAATGCATTCAGGGCAAGTGGGCCACAGACCATCTTCACATCAATCCAAAAGAGATTTTGGCTGTTCAAAATGCCCTGACAGCTTTCAAGGAACTTCTGCATCCAGGACAATTACTACTAAAGACAGACAACACCACAGTAATGTGGTGCATAAACAAGCAAGGGGGCACTCATTCTTATCCCCTATGCAGGCAAGCCATGACGTTGTGGAACACAGCTCTAACATATCAAGTTCACCTGCAAGCACAATTCCTGCCAGGAAAGAAAAATACTCTGGCAGACTAAGCAGAAATATCATGGACCCTCACAAATGGAAATTGAATCCACAAATCTTCAGTATGGTAATGCAAAAGTGGGGCTGCCCAGACATAGATCTTTTTTGCCTCCCCACTGAATTGCCAACTACAAAAATTCTGCACAAGGACTTATCACAAACAAGCATGGAAAGTGGATGCTCTTCTGTTCAGCTGGAAAAAACCTAAAAGTTTATGCCTTCCCGCCACTGCCTCTACTTTCAAAGGTACTCCTAAAAGCCAGACAAGAAAAACCAGAGATGATCCTGATTGCTCCAGACTGGCCACGCCAGCACTGGTACCCTATCTTAAAGAACTTGGCTCAAGGCCCACCATGGATTTTGCCTCAAATTCCATACCTCCTGACTCAACAAAACAATCGGATCCTGCACGGTCAGCTCTAAAGCCTAAACCTGGCTACATGGCAGATACATTAGTCAAACAAGACAACACCTCTCTCTAAAGCTGTTATGGATGTCATTTTGGAGGCCAGGAGGCCTAGCACCAGGAAAGCTTACTCAGAAAAATGGAAGAGATTCTGCGCCTGGAACCAGGCTCAAAACCTTGACCCCCTCTTGTTCCAAACATTCCACAGATTTTATAATACTTAACTGAGATGCTGGACAGAGGCCTATCCTTCTCATCAATTAAGATCCACTCCTCTGCCATTTCAGCACATTACAACACGGATCCTCCTTTATTCTCTCATCCCTTGCTAAAGCAGTACCTCAGAGGGGCTAAAAACATAAGACCGCCCCGGAGAGCAAAAACACCAACTTGGGACCTCAATTTCATTTTGGAAAAACTGACCCTACCACCTTTTGAGCCAGCCAATACAGCCGATCTAAAATTTTTATCATGGAAAACAGATCTGCTCTTGGCAGTAACTTCAGCACGAAGAGTCTCAGAGCTACAGGCATTAATGGCAGTGGAACCTTTTATAATTTTTCATCAGGACAGGGTATCTTTAAGGACAAACCCTACCTTTATGCCAAAGGTGGTATCTAGTGTGGCTCTTAACCAAACCATCCACTTGCCAACTTTTTATCCAAACCCCCAGAATAAAGCTGAGAAACTTCTACATTCTTTGGACATACACAGGCAGCTACGCTTCTACTTGGACAAAACAAAGGCTTTCAGGAAGACTGAGCAACTGTTTGTAGCATATGCTGCAGGATCACAGGGCAAGGCTATCTCAAAGCAGACTATATCCAAATAGATAGGACACTGTATTCGGTACTGCTACACACAGCATGGAAAATCAGTCCCAAAGAACATTAGGCCACATTCCACCAGGGCAACAGCCTTTCTCAGAGGAGTACCTACCAAGGAAATTTTGGAGACTGCAACTTGGAGTTCAGTGCACACCTTTACCAAGCATTACCACTTACCTTTTTACTCTAAATCCATAGCAGGATTTGCCACTGCAGTTCTGTAGGGCCTCATAGCCAATCCTGTCTTTATAGACCAGCCACCCAACCTCAGCTTTGGGATTCTACCTAAGTGTAATGACTGCAGCAGTGTAACATGATGAACATAATACAGTTTTGTATCTACCATAAATGTAGATGTCCGAGTGTTCACACTGCTGCAGTCCAGGGAACCCTCCCTCCATCCCCTCTGAACTAGCTAGACTTATCTATACCTTTCTATCCTATACAACCTTTGGGGTGTATTTGCTGGTAACTGAGGGTATTGTTTTTATTGTATATTTTTGATTAGCAATATGTATTGCCTACCTGCTTGGGGGCACCTGACATCTGGGGCAAGAAAAACTGAAGAAAATGGTGTCGGATGCATCTTATATACCCCTGGCGCACTGACGTCAGGGAAGAAGTGACAGCAACCGATGCCGGACCAAGCCTTTGGCACTCAGGCCGACTGCGGGACTGCCTGATGGCAAGAATAACCCAAGTGTAATGACTGCAGCAGTGTGAACACGCGAACATCTACATTTATGGTAGGTACAAAACTGTACTTTTTGTAAAAGTAAATAGAAGACTAGTAAACTAAATAACATGTTAAAAAATACATAATTTCAACCACCTTTGTTTAAAATCACTGAATGTGTTGAATTTGTAATGTACCCTAAAAAATTCCATTTTATATATATATATATATATATGTATATATATATATATATATATATATATAATGTATAACAAGTCTTTAAAATAATACAAATAATTTTAGTACAAGGCTGAATAAAACTTAATATTAAGTTGTCAATCTCGCCTTCATTCTTGCTGGATGGGTTCGGAGCCGATCTTCGGCTCCGACTCGGCCACTCTTAAAGCTCGAGAGCTAGTTCCACCGGCTCGAGGCTCCCCTATATCCCACAATGCTAGGCGGTAACTCCCCAGATCTCGTTTGCCGCTACAGCGATCAAGGTGTGTTCCTACCGGCTCAGGTTAGTATTTTGGTAAAGAACTAGTTTTCTTAGCCTTTTCTCCCCTTAAAGTTAATTTTTCTTATAAATAGTTAGTTTTAAATTAGTTTATCCCATTCCCGTTAACTTTCCACCCCCTTTTTTCCACAAAATCTTAAAAAAGTTTCCCTCTGGCCCTAGGCCCAGTCCCTCTCTTCCCAGTGAGTGACTGTGTTTTATAGGGAATTTTTATTACTATTACTTATAATTTGTTTAAATTAGTGTTAATTTAACCCTAAGTGTAATCGGTGTGTGTGTGTGCTTGTGTGTTACACTTCCCTTAGATATGTCTAAGGAATCAAAGGTCTCTGGCTTTAAGAAGTGTGACTCGTGCTGTCAGAAGATGTCTCTGACAGACGGTCACACTTCTTGTGTGTACTGCCTGGGACCTTTGCACCTGCAGGACTCATGTGCTGTTTGTCATGGCTTCAGCCCTAGAGTCCTGCAGGAGCGAAAAAATAAACTTATTTTAAGGGGCTTACTTAAGCCTGAGGGTCCCTCGACTCAGTCATCGGGGAAACCCTCGAAGCCTTCTAGACCTTCGGCTCCAGCCTCTGAGCCGTCTTCTGGAGGCACTAAAGCTATTCGAACATCGGCTCCGGCCGGAGCCGATGAAACTCGAATACAAGCCCCTATGGTGTCCTCGGCTCTGGCCGGAGCTGAGGAAGACATTACTCTGTCGGCTCCGATTTTATTATCGGAACCGACAACCAGAAAGAGGTCCCGATCTCCATCTATCGGCTCCATTCATTCGGCTCCAGCATCACCCTTGTTGTCTGAACAGAGCCATAGATCCCACTCTTCTAGGTCTTCCAGGTTATCGGACCATGACCTTCAGAGAGTAGTGAGTCGACTTCTTAAGTCCGAGGCATTAGCCCAGATGCTTCAAAGTCCGACGCAACAGTCGAGACCTATTCCTACCACTCAGTCTATTCCTCCACTGACTCTTTTGAGTTTGGAGCCAGGGCGGCTCAGACCCGATACTGGGGTGGCGTCGGAACTGATACCTTTGTCTTCGGTTCCGTCATCGGCTCCGATGTCTTCTTTGGAAGAATCTTGGCGCCAGACCTCCTTCGTCGGCTCCGAGGGGGCGAGTGGCATCGGACCCTTGTCCGACCCCGCTCTCCCTCTCGGTGCTTCGGCGCTGGTGAGTTCGGCTCTGACATCGGCCTCGGAGCCATCACTGTCTGTGCCGGGGGAGGTTTTCAGTTTTTCGGAACGGAGACCATCGGCCCTGCCTGACAGGGGTGCCTTTGAGGTCATGAGGAGCGTATTAGAACCAGGTTCTACTCCCCAGTCGGTTCTTTCTGCCCCTCCCCCCATGGTGCCTCCGGTGATTTCGACTCACTCTCTCATCCCCGATCGTAGAGAGCCAGCTCCTCAAGTTTCCCCTGTGGGGATCTCCTCCTCTTCCGAGGCCTCTCCTGACCCTGCAGGAGAGCCCCCTAGGAAAAGGCAGTGTAAGAGGAAGCACATTGACTCCCCTGAGTCTGTCACCTCTGACACTGATTTAGAGGATTCTGAAGGGTCCCCTCGTTCCTCCTCTGAAGATGTCTCTTTTGCAGACATCCTTGAAATCTTAAAACAGAGGGGGAATTGGCCAGCCCTCAACCCTTCAGAGGATGAATCAGTGTACCTTGAGGCGTTTGGCTCTCGCCCTTCCACCTCCTGGGTGTCCCCTCCCTTTGACCCCCTTATGCAAGTGGTGGCAAAGAAGGCTTGGGCGGCTCCTGACTCAGTGGAACCCACCCCCAGGTGACCATCTAAGTTCATCACGGCCCCCAAGGATAAAGAGTTTCTGACCAAAGGCATCTCTGTTGATGCTATGGTGGTGGCTGCAACTACCAAGAAGGAGTTAGCTGATCCTTCAGTGCCTGTTCATCCTCCTAACAAGGAGTCTAGGTCGATGGGCAGGTACGGGAAGCGGATGTTCTCATCAGCGACCTTTACTATGAGATCGCTGAATTACCTGTGTCATTTTACTCGACTTCAGAGGGATTTACTCAAGGAAGCGAGTGAAATGTTGAAGGACCCAACAGTTGCGGGTTTTCAGGACAGGATGAACTCTCAGCTGGCTACCCTTAATTCTATAACCAACTCCTCCATGCGCCTCCTTTCATATGCGGCTGATGGAGCAAGTAGAGCGGCAGGTACAGGTGTAGCCTTGCGTAGGCACGCCTGGATGCGGCTTTGTAATTTTGCGGACCCCTTTAAGGTGTCCTTCACTAATTCCCCCTTTGATGGATCATCCCTCTTTGGTCCTCAAGTGAAGGAAACCCTGACTAGGTGCGAGACTGATGGCAAAACTCTCTGCCGTCGGAGTTTGTTTTTCTACTCCTTCTAGACTTTACCCCAAAGGTCAGAAGGGGGGAAAGATGTGGTTCCGTAAACAGTCTCAAGGAGACTTTTCTGATGCACAGAGTCAATTCCCCTCTTGAGGCAGAGGGGGGAACAACAATGGTAGACGCCGTCCCAGAGGCAGAGGGGGCCTGCAGAATCAGGGCAGTCGAGAATCCTTTTCCGACAAGCCTTTTCAGCATCCCTGAGGTGTTGACCGACTGTCCACCTCCGGAGGCAGTCAGAGGAAGGTTGTCACTGTACCCAAAAGCCTGGCTATCTTTAACTCAAGACAAGTGGGTACAGTCTGTTATTTCCAAAGGTTACAGAATCCCTTTCCTTTTCATTCCAAAGCTGTCCAAAAAAATCCCTTCCAGACGTTCCACCCAGTCAAAGGGAGCAAGCAGCATTAGAAATTTCAAAGCTGCTCGCAAAAAGAGCTATTCAACCAGTGCCAGCAGACCAAGTAGGATCCGGAACCTACTCCAAATTCTTTTTGGTTCCAAAGAAAACAGGGGACTGGAGACCCATTTTGGATCTCAGCAACTTGAACAAGTTTATCAAGAAAACAAAGTTCCGGATGGTCACGCTGCAGTCCATTCTTCCTCTTTTGGAACGGGACAGCTGGATGTGCTCTATAGACCTCCACGACGCGTACTATCACATCAAGATGAATCGACGCTCCAGGAGGTTTCTCCGCTTCAGGCTGGGAACCAGTCAATGTCCTTCAAGGATGCATCTGCAGTCCTTACAAATGGGTTGTCCTGTCGTCAGGCAGCCCTTCGGTCGGCCGGATTCCAAAGTCTGGGTCTGGCTTCGGCTGGTGTCGCACTTCACCCGACGTCATTGCGGCAGTTCTTCGGGTATAAAGGCATCAGCCGACGCCATTTTCCTCAGTCTTTCTTGCCGCGTGGCGCCCGAAGCAGAAGCTGTTCGCAAGTGCTGGTCGGTCAGATCCAGAGATTACTACTACCGAATGCTACTTCGAAGACTTCTATAAAGCTAAGTACCCCGTTGGGGACTCTTTCTTGCCTCAGCCGATGTCAGAGAAAGTTAATAACTGTTTATCTTGTGGGGAAACAAATACCTCATAAAGATTTCCACTCCTATTGCATACATTGTTTAGGCCCAGACCACGACGTAGCAGCTTGTCTAGCCTGTGCTTCTTTTAACCGACGGACGCTTAGACGTCGCTCGGAATTTGTTGAACAGATTTTCGGCTCCGATTTTGCCTACATTATGCCGTCGGATCCTCCGACTTCGCAAATAACCAAAAAGCGCAAAGAAAAGGACCGACACTCGCGGTCCTAGCAAACCACGAGTGTCTCGGTTTCGGCCGAAACCGAGCAAGCGGTTCTTTCTTCAGCCGATAACTTGCCTTCTACCGAGGCCTCTTCTATCCTGGTAGAAACGGCTTCTGAAATCCAACCTCCTGATGCGATTTCACAAGATTTATCAGACACCATTCCCCTAGATATTTCTACCCCTGCACGTGGAGCTGCTAGGCCTCCTCCAGCTATGTCTATTAAGGCCTTTGCCAGGGCTAAAGCAGCCAAAGCATCAAAACCTGTGCCTGCCAAGCCCCCCCTTTCACAGGCCCAGCACCAGCTCCCATATGCTTTCTTTGGCAGAGGATCTCATCTCTTTAATTCGTGGATCCCAGCCTCATCCAGACAGGGCCTCTCTCCCTCCTCCAGAAAAGAGGCCTAGAGCAGAGCCCCTGAGCCAGTAGCCACAGATGATTCCTCTGATGACTCAGATCATACAGACCCTCCTGAGGCTTCTTATTCTCCTTACGAAGACTCTGATGCTGAGGAGTCCATCCCTTCAGCCTCTCCTCCTGAGGAATTTTCCTTTGGGGAAACCTTGCATGCTATGAGGGAACAATTTCAGTGGCAGGGCCAAGATTTCTCAGACTCTAGAAAAAGGCTTAGGACCTTTCTACACTTGCCACAGCATAGGCCCTTAGCTATACCTCCAGTTCTATCTGTTGTTGATGATGCATTTAATGATGCTTGCACTGCTCCTGATACTTTACCTCCGGCTCCTGCTAAGCCCGATAGGTACTACAGGGTCCCGGACACTCATCACCACTTAGATCCAGAGACTATCTCCCAGGGCCCAAAAGCTGTAGCAGCTACTTCATCTAAAAACCCCCTCCCCTCTGAAAGGGATTCCAGGTCCTTAGAGAGATGGGGTAAAAAAGTTTACACCTCTGCTACTTTGTCAGCTAGAGCTTTGAACTGCCAATTTCATATGATTCAATATCAAGAGTTTATGCTTGACCAGTTGACTAAAAAGCTGTCCTCTGAAGAATCTTTAGATAAAAAGTATATTCTAGAAATGTTACATAACATACAGCAAGTTAGCAACCATTCTTTAAAATGTGGCTATGATGCACTGGAGGCTTCCTTTAGATCAGCCATGACTGGCACAGTTATCAGGAGACATGCATGGTTGAAAGAACAGGCTTTACCAGACCATGTCAAATCTAAGCTTTTGGATGCACCTATGGACAAGGTCAATTTATTTGGTGCCCCCGCACAGCAGGTACTAAAAAAGATGGAAGAGAAAGCAAAATCTGTGCAAACAGTCAAGGATTTCTTACAAGTTCAACCTCCAAGGTTTAGCAGAAACTGGCCCTCCAAGAATTGGTCCTTTCCGGACTCCTCTAAGACACAAAGAGGCAGGAATAGGCGCTCTAGAGGCAGAAACCAATCCAGGGGTGCCTACAGGGATCGCCAGTGGCAGGGTAACAACCAACGAGGCACCGATACAGCCACCACCACTACAACAACTCAATCACAGTGACTTGGCGGTGGCACCGCCTACCAGGGAACAACTAGAAGCACCCTTAGGCGGAAAGCTATCACTATTTTCAAAAAACTGGCACTGCATCACAAGAGAAAAATGGATTTTGCAGACTATAGACAAAGGTTACAGGTTCCATTTCCATCCACTACCAGGAAAGAGAGGAATACCAAACCTACCACCTTCTCAAAGGACAGAAGCTCTAAAACAAATATCTCAATTATTAAGAATGAGAGCTGTAGAAAAGGTACCATTTTCGGAGCAAGGGAAGGGATTTTACTCCAGGCTCTTCCTGGTACCAAGAAAGGAAAACAAATGGAGGCCTATTCTAGACCTGTCCGCTTTAAACACATTCCTCATTGTTCCAAAATTCAAAATGCTGACCCTACAGCAGCTTCTTCCCATGCTGGGCAAGGAGTCTTGGCTGGTAACTCTAGATCTCAAGGAGGCATACCTGCACGTCCCCATCAGACCAATTTGCAGAAGATACCTCAGATTTCTTGCAGGATCAGAGCATTATCAATACTCAGCATTGCCCTTTGGCTTATCTACTGCGCCCAGAGTGTTCACGAAATGCCTGGCATCAGTAATCGCTCATTGCAGACTTCAGGGAATTCAGATCTATCCCTACCTGGACGCCTGATACAAGTGGACAACAAAAACAAACTAACAGGAGACTTACAAAGAGTCATCTACCTGCTGCAAGCCCTGGGATATACAGTCAATACAAAAAAGTCAAGACTGATTCCATCCCAAAGAATAACCTTTCTGGGTGCAGAATTGGACACATCAAAACAAATGGCATTTCTAACCACAGAAAAGAAAGAGCAACTTCCTCTCTACTTCTTGGCATTAACAAAGCAGAGCCATCTAACTGCAAGAAAAGTGCAAGAAAAGTGCTACAACTCTAGGCTTCATGGCATCCTGCATAATACTGGTCCCTCATGCCAGGCTGCATATTAGAAAGCTACAGTGGTACCTGAAGAATTTGTGGTCTCAGCACAAGCACAGCCTAGAAACAAAAATTCCAATGATCCCATGCCTGAAGCAGGAGTTCTTATGGTGGGCTCGGGCCTGTCAATCAAACACAGGACTGCCCTTCTGCAAAAGCCAACCAAGACAAACCATCACGACAGATGCCTCAGACCTCGGTTGGGGGGCACACATGATGGGCAAGTGCATTCAAGGCCTATGGACTCAAGACCAGCTGCATCTGCACATAAATCTAAAAGAAATGATGGCAATAAAATTGGCAATCCAGGCATTCTGACCTATTCTCCAAGAAGGCCAGTTGATGATAAGGACAGACAACACCACAGTTATGTGGTACATCAACAAACAGGGAGGCACACACTCATACCCTCTATGCCGGTTGGCACTGGACCTATGGGATGTGGCTCTGAGCTACAACATTCAGCTACAGTCAATTTATGTACCAGGGAAGGAAAACATTCTAGCAGACATATTAAGCAGAACTACAACAGATGCCCACGAATGGATGCTGCATCTGGACATCTTCAAAACTATCACAAGAGAATGGGGATTACCACAAATAGACTTGTTTGCATCCCCACTCAATCACCAGTTGAAGAAATTCTGCACAAGGACTTACCACCCACTTGCTTGGAAGGTGGACTCACTATCCTTCAGTTGGAAAAACCTGACAGCATACGCATTCCCACCACTTCCTTTGATGCACAAGGTGCTTCTCAAGATCAAAGAGGAATGTCCGAGGATCATTCTGATAGCCCCAGACTGGCCAAGACAACATTGGTATCCACTGCTGAGGAGCATGTCTCGGGAACAAATATGGACACTGCCCCTGATACCATTACTGCTGACACAGAACAACTACAACATCCTGCATCCAAACCTAAAAACTCTGCAGCTAACTGCCTGGAACATTACATAACAGCAATTAACCCAAATTTATCCCAAAGGGTTAAAGACATAATCCTGGAGGCGCGTAGACCTTCAACAAGAAAGAATTATGCAGCAAAATGGAAAAGATATCTCATCTGGAGTACTGCAAAGGGCCAAGATGTGACACTGGTGAACATAGCCAACATCCTGGAGTACTTGGCGGAGCTTTTTCATACAGGCCTGTCCTATTCCTCCATCAAGATACATGCATCAGCTATTTCAGCACAATACAGCTTGGATCCTCCTGTCTTCTCGCATCCTCTGCTCAGACAGTTTCTGAGAGGAATTAAAAATGTAAAACCTCCCAGGAAACCTCCATTGCCAGCATGGGACTTGAACTTTGTGCTAGAAAAACTGACTCTACCTCCTTTCGAACCAGCAGCTACATCAGAATTGCAATACTTATCCTGGAAGACTGCTTTCCTGCTGGCAATAACTTCAGCAAGAAGGGTCTCTGAGCTACAGGCATTAATGGCAGTACAACCCTTCCTGATCTTCCATCAAGATAGTGTGTCCTTGAGAACAAATCCTACATTTATGCCTAAGGTGGTATCCAGAGTCTCTTTAAACCAGGCTATCCACCTTCCTACATTCTTCCCCAATCCACAGAACAGGGGAGAAAAGCTCTTGCATACCTTGGACGTACACAGACAATTACGCTACTACCTGGACAGGACAAAAAACAATAGAAAAACTGACCAGCTTTTGGTAGCATATGCAACAGGAAAGGAAGGAAAACCAATTTCTAAACAGACAATCTCCAAATGGATAGGAAATTGCATTAGATTTTGTTACTCCTACCATGGAAAGAAAACTCCAGAGAACATCAGGCCTCACTCCACAAGGGCTACAGCCACTACCACAGCTTTCTTACGAGGAGTGGCTACCAAGGACATTATAGAGGCTGCTACTTGGACCTCCATGCATACATTTGCCAAGCATTATAATTTACCTCTATACTCTAGATCCCGTGCTGGCTTTGCCACTGCTGTTTTGCAAGGGATACTAACTACACCATAATCTACTCTCATTTCCTCCTCCCTAGCCTAGCTATGGTATTCTACCCATTTGTAAGGACTGCAGATGCATCCTTGAAGGACATAGTACAGTTTTGTACCTACCATAAATGTAGATGTCCGAGAGGAATGCATCTGCATTCAGGATTACCCACCCTCCTTCCCCTCTGAGGTACTCCTAGGGTACTTACCAATCTTCAGCTAGCTTGGGGGGGATCTATTATGGTGTATTTGTTTGTATATGTGTACATACATGCTTATTTTGTGTGTTTGCTCTCTACTATTTGGAATATTTGGCATTTATCCAAATTTAGCCATCCAAGAGGGCACCTGGCATCCGGGGCAAGAAACACTGAGGAAAATGGCGTCGGCTGATGCCTTTATACCCGAAGAACTGCTGCAATGACATCGGGTGAAGTGCGACACCAGCCGAAGCCAGACCCAGACTTTGGAATCCAGCCGACCGAAGGGCTGCCTGACGACAGGACAACCCATTTGTAAGGACTGCAGATGCATTCCTCTCGGACATCTACATTTATGGTAGGTACTTTTTCAATTCAGAGCCCTGCCCTTTGGTCTCACTACAGCCCCCCCCCCCGAGTGTTTACCAAATGCATGGCAGTGGTAGCCTCTCATCTGAGACTGCAAGGATTCCAGGTGTTTCCTTATTTAGACGACTGGCTCCTTACAGCCCCCACCAAGCATTTTGTACTCCTCGCCGGAGACTACACCTTTCGCACATGTCAGGCATTAGGCATTTCAATAAACTACGAAAATCTTGTCGCCTTACCATGTTATTACTTTCATAGGCGCAAATCTAGACACAGTCAAGATGTCAGCCAGACTCACAGAGCAGAGGATAGCAGACATTCACAAACAGGTCTTTCTTCTTTTGCAGAACAACAAAGTCAAAGCCAGACAGATCCTGAAAGTCTTAGGGATTATGGCGGCGGTCATCCCTCTCCTACCATTAGCTCGCTTCCACAGGAGGATTTTGCAATGGATGCTCTTCACACAATGGTCTTACCAAAGCCTTCCAATGTCCCATCCTATTCGGATAACTCAGTCGTGCAAGAGTCATCTCTCTTGGTGGATCACATCTCCTCAGCTCCTCCTAGGGAGACCTTTTGTCCCTCCCCCTGCGGTTGCTACAGTGACAACGGACGCCTCCCTGATCGGGTGGGGGGGGCATTTCCAGGGCAGGACAGTCCAGGGCATGTGGCAACCGTTCGAGTGCCACTTGCACATAAACGTCCTAGAGATGAGAGTAGTGCTTCTAGCATTGCAAGGCCCTACAAGACTCTCTTCCCAAGGGAACTATAGCAATACAAACAGACAACATGTCTGTAGTGTGGTACATCAACAAACAAGGCGGAACCAGGTCTTACCCCCCTATGTCGAGAGGCACTCAGACTATGGCAATGGGCGATTTCTTCTCAGCGAATTCTGTTAGCAACGCACATCCCCGGGAAGTCCAATGTGATTGCGGACAAATTGAGCAGAGCTATTCTCATGCCTCACGAGTGGTCTCTGAACAATTCAGTGTTGGAGAAAGTCTTTTGAAAGTGGGGCAGGCCTTGCTGCGACCTTTTCGCTACTCCCCAAAACAGCAAGTGCGACGATTTTTTCACCCTTTTTCCCCAACCAGGCCATCCCAGCAGAGACGCTGTAGTGCACGTTTGGCCCCGGGGACTTCTATATGCCTTTCCTCCCTTCCCACTTATATCCCAGCTGATACAGAAGGCCATCGCTCAGGAAGCTTCTATGATCCTCATTGCCCCTTACTGGCCTCGACAAATTTGGTTCCCCTTTCTCCACCGTTATCTGTTGGAACAACCTTGGCATCTGGACCCAGTTCCAGACCTCTTGACCCATCAGTCGGGTCAGTTGCACCACTCCCTTCCCTCTCTGAACCTCACAGCTTGGTTCCTCCAATTCCGACCTTAGCCAGGCTTCCTTTGATATCTCACTCAGTTAGAGATATCTTGATTGCCTCTCATAAATCTTCCACTCGGAAGATTTATCATAGCAAGTGGAAATGTTTTTCCTATTGGGCGCAGTCAAAGAATATAGATCCTTTCACTGCTTCTATTCAAACAGTTCTAGACTTTCTAGCCAAACTTTTCCATGCAGGTTCGTCCCCATCTACCATTAGAGTTCAATTGGCTGCAATTTCGAACTTTCATGTTGGAATCTCAGAGTCCTCTATCATGTCTCATAGACTCTGCAAGGCCTTTTTAAAGGGAGTCTTTCTACTCAAACCACCCATCAGAGATCCTCCTCCTCAATGGGATCTCAACTTGGTTCTGGCATCCCTAATTCTTCCCCCCTTTGAACCTGCAGCTTCATGTTCTATAAAGTTGCTTTCTTGGAAGATACTCTTTTTAGTAGCTATCACCTCAGCTAGAAGAGTCTCCGAACTCCATGCTCTGTGTAGTCGACCCCCTTATCTGGTATTTCATAAAGACAGGGTGTCCTTGCGTACTAATCCGTCCTTTTTGCCCAAAGTAGCTTCTTTGGCAAATTTGAATCAAACCACTGAGCTTCCTGTTCTCTTCCCAAATTATTCTAATAGGTCAGAACAAAAGTTACACTGTTTAGATGTTCATCGCCAACTTAGGTACTATTTAGACAGGACCAAACAATTCAGGAAATCTGACCAACTGTTTGTTTCTTATGCAGAAGGTAGAATGGGCCTTCCAGTCTCTAAAGTCTCTCTCTCTAGATGGCTTACTTCATTGATTACCCTAGTGTATGAGACAAGACATCAACGGTTGCCATCCAAACCCAGGGCTCATTCAACTAGAGCTTTAGCCACTTCTGTAGCTTTCCAAGACAGGCTGCCTATTGATTCAATTTGTTCGGCAGCTACTTGGGCTTCTCCCCATACCTTCATTTCTCATTATAAGTTGGATTTGGCCTCTAGAGACCGAGCCAACTTTGGTTCCACTGTACTCAAGAGTCTGTTCCGATAGGCCACCCGGGACAAGGTGCTAGGGACGCGGTCCCATCCAGCAAGAATGAAGGCGAGATTGACAACTTAACATTTAGAAGTTATGTACCTACCATAATGTTCCATGTTAGTTGTCTTCTTCTCGCCTTCTTTCTTGCATCCCACCCTCCTTCCCCCTAGCCAGGACAGACCTAGAAGAGTTTTCTTTTTTGTTCCTTATGGAATTTTATTGCTGGCCTTAGCTTTCAAACGAGATCTGAGGAGTTACCGCCTAGCATTGTGGGATATAGGGGAGCCTCAAGCCGGTGGAACTAGCTCTCAAACTTTTAGAGTGGCCGAGTCAGAGCCGAGGATCGGCTCCGAACCCATCCAGCAAGAAAGAAGGCGAGAAGAAGACAACTAACATGGAACGTTATGGTAGGTACATAACTTCTAAATTTAGCTGACCTGAGTTTAAGTAGGGGTATCATTTAGACCTGTCGGTGTATTAGATTCTAAAACTGTCTGCCAAAAGGTTTCCCTAAATTCTAACTTGTACTCCCAAGGCCCCCCCTCTCAATTCTTTAGGGACGGTTTCAATAACAAAAAAGGAAAAACTGGCATTAGAACATGATAGTGTGTGTGTTTATAAAGTGCATTGTTAATGTTTCCTTTATTAACATCATTCATATGTTCATATATTCTCTGTTTCAATTGTCTTTCAATTTTCCCAACATAGAAACTGTCACAAACACAAGTGACTAAATAAACAAGACATTGGGAGTTACAATTAGTGTAAGTTTTGGCAGTTAATGTTTTTTTGTGTAGATGCAACAACTGTCTGTTCTTTATTAGAATTATAGGTGCCTTCCTTCTGTGGGTAAAAACCTTTTAATATTTGGCAAATTCTAGGATGTTCTTAATATTGTGTCCCTTCTTGAATACTACTCTAATAGGTTTACCTTTTAAATTGGATAAATCTGTAAACTCTGAGAACTTGTCCCATTCTCTTTGCACAATACTCTTCATTTGATAAGCATTGGCACTAAATCCAGTGACAAAAGCTCTGTTATAACTAGTCTCATTGGAAATTCTACATCCATGTTGGTTGGAAAAATTAATTCCCATACTCAAAGTAGGACTGTATTTATTTTTCCTACCCTCTGTGACCTCAGCTTTGATGGTAGTTATAAGTTCACAAGAGTAGCCATGCTCCAAAAACATATGTTCTAGGACCATACACTCAGCTTCATAGTCTGCGTCATCAGATGTCATACGACTAATGCCATGTATTGTCCTTTGACAGTACCTTTTTTCTGAAAAAATGGATGTGCACTGACTGTTGAAGCTGATGTAGGTGTTACAAAATGTAGGCTTTCTAAAAGTAGTTGATTTAAACCGTTGATCTACCTTGTGCAAAGAGACATCTAAATAGTTAACACAGAGTATGAATTTGGGAAGTAAACTTGAAAAGGTCAGTAGTATGGTTAAGGTATTTAATAAATTCATCTAAAAATTCTGATCCCCCCAACCAAAAAATACAAATGTCATCAAGAAATCTTGTGTATAAATTCCAGTATCTAGTGTAGAGGCAATTATGAATACATTTGTGTTCCCATACTGATACTATGATGTCTGCAAAAGTAGGGGCACAACTGGCCCCCATGGCAACTCCAGACTCTTGGTGGTAAAACTCACCCTCAAAGAATAAAAAAATATTTTTAAGCACGAGTTCTGCCAATTCTGTACATAAGATGCCTGCTTCAGTTACACCAGGTGTCATCCTCAAGGCTTCTTCTAGCCAAGTAATACCTATATGGTGTGGAATGACAGAAAATAAATCTACCACATGTATTGTGACGAATATATCTGGTGAAAAATGTTCAGGTTTGACTTTGCTGAGAAATTCCCATGAATCTTTAAGAAGATGTAGTTCCCCACCCCATAATGATTTAAGTTTCCAATCCAGATATTTAGCTATGGGGGAACCCGTGGACTCCTCAGAAGCCACGATGGGTCTAAGTGGGGGGTCTTCCACACATTTATGAACCTTGGGTATCCCAAAAATGGAAGATACCCGAGGGTCGGTATGGTCTAAGTACTGGCAGGTGGTATAATCAATGACCCCCTGATCAAAAAAAGTCTTTAAGTGCCAGATCAATCTTCTTATAAGAAATATTGATTTCATTGATGGAAACTTTAGTATATCTAGAATTATCATGTAGTACAGAATGCATTTTCCCTTAATATATGATTTTATCCATAATTACAATCCCCCTCCCTTATCAGGTTCCATAACCCGAATATTAGAGTTTACACATAAGGTATCTAATAACTGTTTGCCCCCAGCTTCTAGGTTGGTGGTAGTTATAAAACATTTTCACTTTTTTCGAATCCCAGTTTCAATAACATTTTCCAAATTCTTAAGTTGGGGATGGATGGGGTGATTGAAAATACTCGTTGTTTTGGGGGGGGGGTCAGTCCCAATGTAGAAATAGTATCACCAAACATATTTTGCAAATTAAGCCTTCTTATAAACATTTTTAAATCTAAAATGACTTGAGGAAGGTTACTTTTAGTAGTAGGCTCAAACTTGAAACCTTTGATAAATAAATTAAAAAAATCATCAGTAATCTCAAGACTGCTGTAGTTAAAAATGCGAAACCCTGCTCTGTTAACCACATAGGGATGTTCGTATTGTACAGTTTCATCCATTATAGGTGATTCAGGTGGTAATTCCCTCTGTACCCCCTCCCTTGGTAGTATGTCCCCCTGTAAAAATGGTTGTTTGTATTATTTTTGTTATGGAGTCTTTCAGATCTCTGTGGACCATTATCTTCATAAACATTGGAAACATTATTACTGTGAGAATCAGGGTTAATTACAGCCTGAAAATGGTTATTGTCAAAATTAGAATGTTGGTGCAAAGCACGCTCAGAATCAAAAGAACGATTAAGTTTGGGCAAAGGGTACTGCTTGCCTTCCTTCTATTTCCTGGTATCCCTATTTAACTTCTTGTACTTTCTGTTCAATAATTCATCACATTTTTTTCAATTTGAGCTTTCAAATCAAAATATGTACTCTTCTCATCTTCAACACCAAAAACTAAATCATTAGTGACGTGTATTGTAAGTGTCTATTTGTTTCTGCAGAAGTTCCATTTCTTGGTTGTTGTTTTTACAATGGCTTTTAAAATGTCCAAACCACAGTTATCGAAAAATTGTAACCATTCTTGATGAAAATCACTTCCATTAATGACATTGTTTGGATATTTATAAACTCTAAGGGCCTTCGGCACAGTACGCAGCTTAATACATTCATTTAAATATGCATTATCAGTGCTATACGATTTGTACCTGGAAAGAGCAATATGCAGCTTATTAATGCAGTCTCTATAAGTATCCTTTGAGTCATCATTAACTGTAGTGGAAGTAGGTTTGCAAAAAAGCGGTTTGTCCTGTAACCACTGGCTGAACTTCATCATATTGCAGGAAGCCAAATGTAATCCGGTCGCCACATCTGTAGAAGAATCCAAATTATCCTGTGTAGCTAAAAGTCTTGGCGTTTGATTGAAAACCTGGCTATTGGATCCCTGTACTTGCGCATTCGCGCTGGAAGTAGATCTCGTAGCATACTGACAAGTACGGCTCCCATTGCCAAGCAAGGCTTCCTGATTACCAGGCAAGCTAGCGTTGTTGAAGATAGACATAAGTCCCTGACTAAGGGGAGTAAGAAGCTCAATGTGCTGGATCAGTTGTCCAGCAATCTTACGAAATTCGCCAACCTCTGTTCCCCTCTGAATTTCTGGTTGGTTGGTAGGTGTGGAGTACCCTTCCATAGACTCCATAAGAGCACAAAGAACCACAAAAAGGAGCCAGTCCAGAATAAAAAAACTAAAAAAAATCAGGTGTCCGGACAGACGATAATGTACCACACAAGGTTGCTGGAAATACCAAACTCCGTTTATTAACGCCACAAACAGAAAATCAATGTGTTTTCCTCTAAGTTTCCCTCATACTTCTTCAGATCAAACAATGAAATAACAGTTCCCACTGATTTTTATACACCAATTAATTGATTCAGTTAATTAATTCATCAAGTATTTAAAGCCACAACCCTTAAAAACATGATAAAACACATTTGAACTACAATAATAAATAGTATTCATATAGAAAACTAACAAAAGTAGTACAAAATTCATCAATATATATATATATATATATATATTATTAATTATAAACTGTGATTAAAAAAATATTTTGTAAAAGTAAATAGATGAATAGTAAACTAACATGTTAAAAAATACATAATTCAACCACCTTTGTTTAAAATCACTGAATATGTATTGAATTTGTGTATAATGTACCCTAAAAAATACATATATATTTAATAAATATATATATATATATATATATATATATATATATATATATATGTATAACAAGTCTTTAAAATAATACAAATAATTTTAGTAAAAGGCTGAATAAAACTTTATAATTTAGCTGATGTGAGTTTAAGTAGGGGTACCAAGGAAATATAATCATTTAGATCTGGCAGTCTGTTAGATTCTAAAACTGTCTGCCAAAAGTTTTCCCTATATTCTAACTTGTGCTCCCAAGGCCCCCCTCTCAATTCTTTAGGGACGGTTTCAATAACAAAAAAGGAAAAAACTGGCATTAGAACATGATAGTGTGTGTTTATAAAGTGCATTGTTAATGTTTCCTTTATTAACATCATTCATATGTTCATATATTCTCCGTTTCAATTGTCTTTCAGTTTTCCCAGCATAGAAACTGTCACAAACACAAGAAGTAACTAAATAAACAATGCCTTGGGAGTTACAATTACTGTAAGTTTTGGCAGTTAATGTTTTTTTATTTATTATAGTAACCAGTGGGGATGGGCTAGATGACTCAGGGTTTGCTGTAAGACTAACAGAAGTGGCTGTTCTGTGGAGGGCCAGGGCTAGAATACTTTGTCTGTGCCTCAGAATGTGCAGCTGAGTTGCTCGCAGGGCAACAATGCACAGCTGTGTTGCACAAAGAGAATCAGTGGAGCTAAGGAGGTTTCTGTACCAGATATGTATGGAAAATTGTATTTCTAAGCCTTTGCATATATACACGGCAGTGGTAAACAATGCTGTGAGATGCACAAACTCACACAAATGCTGGGCTTAAGTACAAGCCAAATTAAACTTTTTTAAAGCAAACTAACCATTGGGAAAGCCTAAGACTGAGCCTTTTTCCAGCAATCCCCAACTTAGATGGGTCTTGAGCCACACACTTCTTCCACAAGGGTAGAGGGAGGCCGTCTCAGTCTAAGATGGCTGGTTTTAATGCTTCTGTCAAACCAAACCTCCTTCCTCCTAATTTTAGTTTTCCTACTGATATTTTTGCAGCTTTAAATATTGACAGGGATTCATCAGGTTACCACAAAGAGCAGACTGTATGTACACTTAATGTAATCTTCCTGAGTGACTAGAAAGCACAAAAAATGTGGTAGGAATTTTATTGAATACATATCGTGTACTCTTAGTGTGGGCTTTATTGAATTCTGCTCCTTTGTTTTATCTTTGTTAATTTTATATCCTGAAAGTACTTGAAACTGTTTCAAAAAATTCCACAACACCCCGATGTCCTTTTCCGGATTTATCAAGTACAAAATAATGTCATCTGCAAATACCATACCAATTATATCCTTGAATTTCTGGATCTCTTATTTTCTCTAGTGGCTCTAAATGTAAATCAAGTAACAAAGGTGAAAGAGAACACCCCTGTCTGGTTTCTCTTTTCAGATGCAACTTAATGGAGAGGAACCCCACCCCACTTTAATTTTTTTACGATATTTCATACATCTTCCTAATTGATATTATTATTATATCAGGAGAATGCAAATGCTTCATTTGTCCTACTCATCAATTCCCAGCTTACTCTGTCAAATATTTTTTTCTGGATGAAGACCCAACAAGAACAGAGGTAGTTTCTTAAATTCTGCTTCCCTCTGCACCACCATTGTTCTGTTAATATTTTCAGATGTTTGCATTCCCTCCACAAAACTACATTGATCCATATCGATTAAGTATGTCCATGCCTTTGGTAATTTAGACACAAATACTTTGTACTCATGGTTTAAAATAGAAATGGGTCCATCTAAGGCTGGGTCTTTTGGATCTGTAGCCTCTTTCGGTAATACAGGCAATGCTGCTTTCTTCCAAGATGCTGGTGCTTTCTACATAATGAATTTTATACAAGTAATAAGAACAAAAACAGTTTTACTTAGTTACTACTTCAGTTCTTTCAGTGTCATGCTAAACATTAATGACATAAAGTGGGGCATATGCTTCACGGTTCACCCACTTGTGACAGTCAAAAATTCCAAAGGGCAAAGTATTCTTAGTCAACCCCCTTTTTACATGTCTGTGTTACTGTTAGACCTGTATTTAATGAGTTACTTTACCAATTCCCCTATTACATTCCTGTTAACGAGGGGTTAAAATTCTACATACCATGAATGTAGATAAACAGATGAGGTATTATGAAAGCAATCAGCAGCTTCAGTCAAATATGCCCATTGTTTATGACCTTCATGCCAGGCAAACAGATGTCTCCTAGATCTGGACAAGTAGTCCCCAGTAATTTATCGACCTTATCTCCATCTGCTGTGACAGGTGTAAGAGAACCCTGACAGGCATATTTTACCAGAGCAGCTGCTACTACTGTACAGGAATGTCTGTACCCAGTGTATTTGCAAAGCTGCAGCTTGAACTGTTGTAGATATTTTAAGCTGGATGCAATACTTTAGTTAGGGTAGCATGCCCAGTGTATTTGCAAAGCTGCAGCTTGAACTGTTGTACTTACTTCCAGATATTTTAAGCTGGATGCAATACTTTAGTTAGGGTAGCATGCTATAACCTTCTACCATGTCCAAGATTAGAACCCCATACTGCTTGCTGCTCTCCAGCTCATGTTCTGAATGAAGCATTAATCCTTATGATGGACATAGTGTAGCTATGTGAACATACTCATTGTAACAGTTAAATTTTAAATAGAAAGATCATTGCTGCAGCAGGTGGACCCACCCTCCTTCAGCTTGGTAAGGAATCAGGCTTCTGCTTTCATTCTGCATACCTGCGTGCGTGTGTGTGTGTGTGTGTGTGTGTGTGTGTGTGTGTGTGTATTTAGCTAGTATTTGCTTTTTTATGGTGGTGGGGTTTGTCAGGTCAGTAATACAAGATAACCCTTTGTTTATTCTTATTAGCAGTAGTTGCCTTTATATGGCAACATGTATGTGGTTGATGAGCATCTTTGTACTTTACATATTAAACAGAAAGCAAGAACATTTGTTGGTAACATCCCTCTCTCACTGTTCCAGAAAAGAACAGAAGATGTCATGATCTCCTTTATTGGTTCTGTGGCATGGGGCATAATCTTGCATCTTCCTGCCGACCCTCCTTTTCTGTTCAAATCTGTTCAGAAGACTGAAGTCTGCTTGTGGCTTAGCCCATTCATATTAGTAACGCATTTCAGCAAGGATCCTTCTTTTTCTGAATATTGTGGCCCTTTATATAGTTGCAGTTTCATTAAGACTGGTTGTGGAAACTCTCGCAGGTTGTAAAAATAGAAGGGAAAGTCAAAGATCATTTATTGCATCCTTTTCTTATGAACTCTGCTTATAAGTTATTTTTTCTGTTATTGCAGTTTGATACATGATTTGTTTTGTTTTATATGTGACTTTAACATTGTGTACTTGTATAGATATTCTAATGATGTGTATGTTACCTTCCAGATTGTTCCTTTACCAGGTGGTACATGTGCTAAAAATATTAAGTAATGGATTAATTAATTAAATAAATAAATATGCAACTTTTTTTTAATACAGGTTGCTGCAATGTTATTTGTTCTGACAAAACAGGAACACTTACAAAGAATGAAATGACGGTTACTCATATATTTACATCTGATGGCTTGCATGCTGAGGTAATGTGCCTTTTTAAACCTGGTTACAGAGATAACTTTGCTGTATTTTAGGCATAGGACATTCTGAATGCCATTTTCCATGCCTGCTGTTTTTCTGTAGACTTGCTCCATTTAGCTTTTTAGCAAGTAGTGCATGTGTATATTTATCTTTTGCCTATTTTTTTTATAGAGTATCACTGACTTTTTGGGTCCTTCTCATTTTTTGCTGTCTTTCTTTTAAACTCATTTGTGTAATAAAACTCATATAGCTGTCTGCTGGAAGTCCAAGTGGATACTTTGTTAATATTTTCTATTTTTTTAGAAAATCATGATGGTATAGTAGATGCAGAAGAGGACATTGCAGTTGACTTCAGATTTCTTCAGCAGTGACTATAGCTTCTTCCTAATAACCTTCTCTATTGGCTGTAGAAGTCTGTTACAGTGTGTTAGAGCTGTGTTTCCTCAGCCAGGCTGTAGGAATGCAATTCCACTACAATATTTCAAGTTGGCTCAGATGAACCACTGTGTTCCTTAAATGGAGTACCCCATTGGACTAACTCTGACATTGTCTGACTGTGATGAATTAGAAGTACTAGAAGTTAGTTTTTTTCACAAGAAATGTCTAAAATTATCACTTATGACATAGGCAATCACGCATTTATATAAATAAAAAAAAATGCATCCATTCTCAACCCCTTCAAATCATACTGACATATTTTTAGTTGCAAACATTATACATCACTTATAGTCTGTCCAGTTATTCAGTCAAAAATGACATAGCTCATTCAACTCCTGCCTTCTTTTAAATCTCATTCCTCCTCCAAAATATTTTTCTGCATGTATTGTTCCCACAATTCCAATTTTTCCCATATAATCTGCTCATTTTCTTTTCTAAAGATCCATTCCCAGTTGCTTTACCTCTGTTACTGTGTTGACTACTTGTAGTACAGTTGGTTTAGAGTTTGATTTCCATTTTCTAGTCATTGCTTTTTTTGACAGACGTCATAATTAGACTCAGCAAGCCTTTAATATGTCTAGACAATTCTGAATTTGTATCATAGCTCAAAAAATCATTTCCTTAGTTGTACCAATTTGTTCAGCCAGTATTTCTGATAGAGTAGTCTAAAGGGAATTTTTAAAGTCTGCCAGCTCATTACACTCCCAGCGAATATCTTCTCTATTATCTCTTTCTTCCCCATCACTCCTCCAACATTTGCTGTCTACTTGAGGAAAAATTCTTTGGAGTCTACTTTGGGTATAAAAATACCAATGTAAACACTTCCAAGCAAAGATCCTACATCTTCTAGACTGAAATATTTCTAGTACCTCTACAGGATCTCACTCAATCACTATCTTCCTTCATAGAGCAAGGCTGCAGTCACTACATCTGACCTTAATACAGCCGGAGCTCTGCCCCAAGGACCTACTCCTACAAGTTTACTTAGAATTTTGTCATTGTATAATGTAAGCACATTTCTCATGAAGAACCTTGATGTGTATTAACTTAATCAGTTAAATACATGCCTGTTGTATGATTGAAAATCTCTCTGAAATAGTCGGTTCACTGTAAGGACCTCTTACTAAGTTGGTGACTATCCTTTTTTTCTAGACCAGTAGACTATATTGCATATGCCAGTTATTTAGCTTGAGGAAATGACCGAAAAACAGTTTTAATTTTGCTTTGTACTGGCTAAACTGATTGCTGTGAGTTATAATTTGTCCTGAGCCTCTTACCCTAATATTATACTTTACAAACACATTTCAGTTATGACTCTTATTCCAAAACCCTCCCCAAAATGACCTTGCTACTGCTGTACATACACTTCTGTTTGTTTCTTTCTTCCCTTTCTGAATTTAAGTTTTAGCCCCATTCCCAACTATCTTTTTCCCTACCATACTGCTTTGCACAATATCCATTCATAATCACTACCGTCCCCTTCCACATTGTATCTTTTACCTTTCTCAAGTGAACCAACATTTCTTCTTGTTTTGATTACATCATTATACTCTAGCCTTTCATGATGCTCTTTCCCTTACATTCCTGAGAAGATATTGGCACACCCTAAGTCTCCTCTTTTATAGAAGATACTTCTCTACTTACCTATCCTCTACCAGCTTTCATATTCAACCGTCACAGAATTTCCATCTGCCCTGCAAATTCCTGAATGTACTTCCATTCACATGTTGCAGTATTCATAACCTCTGGGATTCCCTGCCTTGGGTAGCACGATGTGAGGCCAGTGTACGAAAGCCTGTTGTTGCTTTACGGTACGCCATACATCACACGCATGCTCCTAGGGCATAAAGGTGACAGCTGGATGTTCCATCCTCAGAAATTCTTTGCCACCAGTCAGAATGCCTCTCTGTCATCAGTCTGAACACCTATGTCTTCCCTATAAAGACTGCCACAAACTGTGTTTATTTTTGCCTAGGTGCCTCTTACGACCATATGACCTGCTCTGTTTGTCAGGCTTTCGTACTGAAGCGACTGCAACGTAGGCTTTCTTCCCTTGCTGTGTATCTGGGGAATCGGGGACTTAAGCTTCTCTCTAAGCATACCATGGAAGGCATTTCCTGCCCTGAAGGTCAGCCGTTAGGGAAGAAGGTTAAGAAACCAAGACTGGAATCTTCCTGTGTCCAGCCTCCTCTAGGCGTTTCTCCTAAGGTCAGTGAGAACCTGGAGGTTTGCCCAGCTTTGTCATCTGATTCATCTGCCATGACTGGGTTGGAGGCCAGAGGGGACCCAGCTTTCAGCACATCCATTGAGGCTTTGCAGATGTCCATTTTGGAAGTTCAGGGGGAACCATGGTTGATTACTTCCAAGGGGCCTAGGGATGTTCCTCAGATTTTAGTTAGGAAAGATGTCCCTACTACTATTATTGAATGCTGTCCTGGGTCAGAGCTTTATAAGTTTTACAGGGCAGATGTCCCATTAAAGAAAAGAAAAATCTAAACATTTCTTTCCTGCTCCTAGGGATCCTCAGTGTGTGTGCCAGGCCTTCACTCAGGATTTGTTTAATGCTTTGATGGCATTAAAAGTTCCTCAGTGGATTTCTGTTCCAGCTCCCCATTGATCTTCTACTCCGCTTAAAAGACCCAATGAACAGGATTCCTCTGAGGAGTAGTTGGATTCTGATGAATCACTTGCTTACTCTTCCCAAGTTCCTTCTCCTTTGGACTGTGGGTCAGAGAAAGAGAAATCTAACAATCCTGATACTCTCTTTAAAGAAATTTCTTTTGGGGTCACAGTCTCCAGGATGATGGAATTTTTTAAATGGGATTATGCTCAGGTCTCTGACATCTATAAGAAGTACTATGAGTTGCTACAGTTGGAATCTCTGAAACCTGCAGCTATTCTTCCTGTATTGGCTGCTTTGTTGGATGCATTTTCCAGTGCCTCTAAAGCTCCTGATTCTCTGCCTCCTGCTCCCAAGAAACCTGATGGGTTTTATAGGGTGCCTGAGGCCTGTAACTTTTGTACAAATGTCCTGTTGCTGATCCCTCAGTGGTGTAACCTCTAATAAGCCTTCTCATTTGCTTCCTTCACCCAAGTTACTGCCATCTGAAAAAGAGAGCAAAACCATGGAAAGGCTGGGTAAGAAGTTTACACCTCTGCTACCTCAGCTTTTAGGTGTATTAATTGTCAGACCCATATGTCCATGCATGTGTTGGCTGTTCTTTCTCAGGCTTATCAGATTATATCTGATCTCCCAGACTCTGAGGGTAAAACTTCTGCTCTTTCCTTGTTAGAGATTTTCTCAAAGATGGTTCGTTATTCCATCAAGTGTAGTTATGATGCAGCAGATGCCTCTTCTAGGGCTGCTGATTTTGGTTCAGTGATAAAAAGGTATTTTTGGCTTTGACTTCAACTATTGCCTGATGATATCAAGGCTAAGCTGACAGATGCCCCTCTTGTCAGTAAATACTTGTTTGGGGAAGTTGCTGCTGTTTTAAGTCCCTAGGGGATGGCCTTACAGGAACTCAAACAGGTTTGTCGCTCGTATTTCTAAATTTCAGAGAAACTACCCCAGTAAGCCTGCCTATGTTTGCAGGCAATCTCACCCTCCTACTAAGGCCAAAAAAAGTGGCAAACAGGCTCCTCCTGCTAAGGCTACTCAGACTTCAAGGACTCAGAAGTCTTTCTTTCCAGATAAACCAGGTGCTGTCTGACTGTCCACCTCTTCCAGCCTCTTTCCGTTCACCTTTCTCTCTCTTCCTGTTTGGCTTTAGATTACTCAGTATTCTTGGGTTCTGTCCATTATTTGACAGGGGTATTTCATGGTGTGGAAATCATATCCCCCTTTTATGGTTATTCCTCAGCTTCCTCAGTAAGAACCCCTTTTTTTCCCAGAGGTATTTTGAGATCTTTTGACTCTGGGTACTGTTCAAGAGCTGCCTGTGTCCAAAACGGGGAGGGGGTTTTACTTCAGGATTTTTCTAGCTCTCAGAAAAGAGGATACTTTGAGACCAATTCTAGACCTCTCTCATCTAAACATTTTTCTGAAGGTGCCCATTTTTCGAATGTTGTCCCTTCTGACCCTGTTTCCTTTTTTGCTTCCTCAGGCTTATATGGTGTCACTGGATCTCAAAGATGCTTAACTCCATATTCTGATCCATCCCCTTTTCCACAAAGTTTTTGTGTTTTTCTGTTGCTTCCTGGCATTTTCAGTTCTCTACTTTGTCCTTTGGCCTTTCTACTGTCCCAAGGGTATTCACCAAATGCCTCACTCCTGTGATTGCTTTTTGCAGGCTTTAGGGGCTCCAAGTAGTTCCTTACTTAGATGACCTGCTGATTCAGGCCTCCTCTTCAGTGATCCTGTTGCAAAATCTTCATTTTGCTATTTCCGTTCTTCAGAGCCTGGGGTTCACAATAAACTTCAAAAAGTCTTTTCTGACTCCTTCTCAGGATCATGTTTTTCTAGGTTGCAGTATTCAGACACTGCCTATGCTGGGATTCCTGCCTCCTCCCAAGGCCTTAACTCTCACTTCCTTCTGAGAGCTCTGGGTTTCATGGCATCTACCATCCCTATGCTCCCTCTGGCTCAACTTCACATGAAAAACTTTCAGTGGTTCCTGAAGTTAGTTTGGCTTAAACATGCACATCCCTTTGTGTTTCATCTTCTTCCTCATCTCAAAAAGGAACTGCACTGGTGGAGCCAGCAGTAGTCTCTAAATCCAGGGCTCCCCTCTTCCCTCTCAGGAACTGTTCACAGATGCTTCAGGTGTGGGATGAGGCATTTTTGGCTCCCTAAAGGTACAGAAGTTGTAGTCTTCTCATCAGCAAAAGGATCACATCAGTTTCAAAGAGGCGAGAGCTCTTCTGCTGGCTCTTTAGGCTTTTCACCCTCTTTTCTTCCCAGGGGGCCTTAAGGTATTTATAGACAATACCACTGTGGTATGGTATATAAACAAACAGAGGGAAACATGATCTTATCTTCTTTGGCACTCCTGGTATGGAATCTTGCTGTCCAGTATCAAATGACTGTTCAAGCAGTTTACATTCCCCCAGGTAAAAACATTGTGGCAGACACTCTGAGCAGGTCCTTAGCTCAGTCCCACAAATGGATGCTTCACAAGGATGTGTTTCTGGAAATTGTCCACCGGTGGGTACTCCTCACGTACATCTGTTTGCCTCCCCTTTGAACAGACAACTTCCTCTCTTTTCTGCCAGAGTCCCAGGTGATCTGATGTGGAAGGTGTGCTTTATGCATTCCCTGTGCTTCCTCTCATTCCAAAAGTCTTGTTCAGAATTCAACAGGATGCTCCCAAAATCTCGTTGGTAACTCCATTTTGGCTGACACAGCATTGGTTCCCTCCTCTTTAGTATTTAGCCAAGGGCAATCACCACAAGTTACCTCACAGGGTAGACCTACAAGCACATGACAAGGGATCTCTCATCCATCCCAACCTGTCCACTCTTCAGCTGACTCTGTGGGTGATAAGATTTTGATTCCACATAGACACCTTTTTTCAGAGGATGTGCTTAGGGTCCTGCAGGAGGCTAGGAAATCCTACTCATCCCAAGTGGAAGAGGTTTTCTGTTTGAAGTCTCTCGTGTAACCTGGATCCACTTACTGTAGATATTCCTTTGGTTGGTTCTTGTTTGTGTGAATTGCTCAATGGTGGTTTGGTCTGTTCTTTTGTTAAGGCCCACTTATCAGCTGTTTTTGCTTGTCTGCCTTTGTCTCCTTTAGCTTCTAGATTTGAAGCTAAACAATCCCTTAAAGGTGTCCTTCATATTAGGCCTCCCAGGAAACCTGTTCCTCTTCCCTGGGTCTTAATTTTTGTTTTGGAGAAGTTGGCTTAGGCTCCTTTTCAGCCTGCTGCTTCAGCTTCCTTGCAGCATTGCTCTTAGACTGTTCTTTTGTTGGCCCTTACTTCTGCCAAATGCGTAAGTGTGCTTCAAGCCCTTATGACTTGTCCTACTTTTTTGGTGTTTTATAAAGACAAGGGTGTCCTTGCTTTACTAATCCTTCTTTTATGCCGAAGGTGGTTAATGAGTTGTCACTTAATCGGTCTATTCATTTGCCTACCTTTTTTCCCCTGTCCACAGTCTGCCAGTGAGAGGGTGCTGCATACATTGGATGTGCCTAGACAACTCGGATTTCATTTGGATAACACTTAGTCTATTAGAAAATCTGATCAGTTTGTTTCTTTTCATTCCAAGTCCATAGGATTGGCTGTATCCAAGAAAACTATTTCTTCTTGGATCCCAAAGGCTGTTTCTTTTCATGCTGAGAGCCTTCCTTCTCTGAAGGCTCATTCTACTAAGTCTGTAGTTTCTGGTGCTTTTTTAAATTGTTTGGATGCTAATTCTATTCTTGAGGCAGCTACCTGGACTTCTCTTTATAGACTTACCAAGCACTACAAGTTGGATGGAATCTCCAGAGCTAGAGCTGGTTTTGCTAGGGCCATCCTTCATGGCTTCCTAGAGGGCTGTGCTGGTCCCTCCTCCTCCCAAGTTTCTTCTTGAGCTTTGACACTTTCCCAGAAATTATGAATACATCATCACTTGAATGGAAGGACATAGTACAGTTGTGCAAAATCTTACATTAACAGTAGATGTCCTTTCCTTCACTGTTGCAGTATTCACTCCTTCCCTCCTCCCACTGGTTCATTTCCCTCCTGGTTACCCCTTTTCCATGGACTGGCTTTCCTACTGGGGCTGTCTGTTCTGAGGATGGTGTGCCCGGACGTCACCTTTGTCATATGCTATGTGAGGAGCTTGTGTGTGATGTACAGTGTACCTTAAAGCAACTGCAGGCTTTCATATGCTGGCCGAATGTCGAGCTACCCAAGGCAGGGAATCCCAGAGGTTATGGATACTGCAACAGTAAAGGAAAGGAGATGTACTGTTATGTTTTATACAACTGTACTTTCCTTCTTTATTGCTACTTCCTCACCACCTGACCTCTATAAAATACAGATTCCTGTACTTAATTATGCTACTGTTCAGCTTATCTTCTGCTCTTCTCCTCTGACTGTGCCATTTTTCATCATGACTCAGTAATATCTCTCAAAATCTCTCTAACTCTGTCCTAACTGCCTAGCTGTAGTTCCTCTTTATACATTCCACACATTGCACAAAACTTATTTAATATTGCTCCTCATCTTTATTCCAAGTATAGACTGATTAACTGCACTTCAGCTTAAACCAAAACAAAATTAAATGCAAGAATCCTCTCCAAATACAAGTATGCATAATTCCCCAATATACTAAAATCCTTCTAGAAGGAGGTATCCAGCCTAATCCTGTCCCCGCCTATCACAATGAACAGAAAGATAATTCTTCCCCACATACTTCTCTAACCCACCAACAAGCAATCGCGTACCCTGGTGATGTAGTTTTTGCTGCTGTAGATGTCAGAAGCATAAGAAATAAAACTGTTTACATGCCTGGATTACACAAAATAAGTCTGATGTTCTCACTGTAACTGAAACTTGGCTTAAGCACAGTGTAAATGACTCCAAAGTTATACATCCTGGCTATAGTATCATCCATAATGACCATGTAAAGAGGAAAGGTGGTGGTATTGCTTTAATACATCCCAGTACCTAACACAGTTCCTTTTACAGCAGACCAATTCTAAATTTCAGTTCAGCCGAGGTTCTTATTGCTTTCCTCAAAATAAACAATTGTAAACAAATACATATTACTATCTTTACATTCCTTCAGGTGACAGTATAGCTATACTGGATATACTACAGTGGATATCCATGACATTTTCACAAGAAAAAATACTACTAGGTGATGTGAATGTCTATTGATTGGACATAAACTCTAACTCCTCTACATCTAGCATGGGTTTGTATGGTTTCACACAGCTAATTAATAGCCTCACACATTATAGCAAGACATCAAATTCCTTGTTAGACTGGATCCTAGTACCAGCCCCTAGCAAATACTCCACCACAGGTGCAATGTCAGACTCTTTCAGTGATCATATCCCAGTTTATAAGACCAGACATTCACACATACAGTTAAACTGCATATCCAAGTTTTACCTGGAAATGTTGATTACTACACTATCATCTATTAACTGGAACTACCGTTAAATTTTCCCCTTAGATGATGCTATAAATGAATTCAGTACAGCTTTCTAAATGTCGTAAATAGCCTTGAACCTTCTAGAAGGATGAGACTAAAAACAGAGTGCAATTTGGCTATCCAAAAAGAGTGGAATGCTAATGCAGAATAGAGAAAGTGTGTAAAGAATGGCAAAAATGTAAAATGCCTCGGTATCTTGAAATCTTCAGATGTTTTGCAGTCATACTAAAAAGCAAATAAATGAAGACAAATAAATATACTGCAATACTAAGCACAACCCTAAACAATTTTGGACATCCATTAAAGAAATCTTGCATCCCAGCCAAAAATTCATCCCAAACCCCGATCCCAATGACTCACCACTAGAAACTGTAATACATTTCGACTCATATTTTACAGATAGTATAGCATCTCTAACCAAGGATTCCTCAACATCTTATTATTCCTGCCCAACAGTCACATATCACCACATCCACTTTCACCTTCAAGCTTGTGCCCACATCCAATATAAAACTACTCTTAAACTTAAACCGTGCTCCTCTTCAGCTGATGACCTTCCAAGCGAGTACTTAAAATAGCAGCCAGTGACCTTGCCTATCCTGTCAGTCCCTATAAATAGGTCAGTCCAGGAGTCCCACCTTCCCTCTCTATGGAAAAAGTTGCACTTTATCCCTTTTCACAAAGGAAGAAATTCAACAGACGTTGATAAAATCGCTGTAGGACTAAAGATGTCTCCCCAAACCAAGATACTTGAAAAATGTATTAAAAAACAATTGCTAGTATAACCAGCTTTAGGCACCAGCGAATCCTGTGGTTGCTGGCAGTGGCAGCTGGTGACTTCAAATCAAAGGGGGGCTGCAGGAGATAGCCGAATGGGTGGGGTCACTGGGAAGGGGTGTGGACAACTAGAAAGGGGAGCAGCTATGCTCAAAACCACAAAAACTAAACTTTAATTAAATATGCTGCCCTGGGTGCCAACCCCTCATTAGGAGAGTCCAATCAAGACAAATGAAGTGTAAAAGAATAAAAATATTTCAATGCATTGGCTGCTTGACAGCTTACTTAATATCTAGATGGAAACAAAAAGGTTGTGAGGCATGAAAAAATAAATTACTTTTTAAATACATTACTGGAATGCCAGTCAAAATCAAGTACAAGAAAAACATGCAGCCATGCAGCACTCAACTCAAACCGCTTCTCCTTGCACTGCATTATAATTTATATTCAGCTTTATTAAAGTACCAAGTAACATGCTGAAAGTAGCAATCTCTGTGATGCCCCCACTTGTAAAAATGTTTATCCAAAAAAGACCTGCTGCCTGACAACTATCTACTTGTTTCATGGGGAAAACATGATCAAAGTAAAAAATGAAAAGCAAACAAGCTCAAGATACATTGCTTAAAGGATTACTGTACAGGTTATGGACCACACATGAATGGCATTCTGTTTACTTTACGGGTAAAGCCCTCAGAGATCACTGGAAGTCTCCAACAAGTGTAATGAGCTTCTTAAAATAATGTAATCCTGTCCTTTATTACAAATACTGTCATATACATTTCAATACCCAATGCTTATACATTATCTAGTTAAGTATTCTCTGCATGGCAACAACAGAAAGGCTTCAATGTTGGCAATTCTTTAACAGTATGCTTATTAAAGCTTACTTGCATGTTATGATCTTAGACAAGCCTACCTGATGGTCATTAAAGCATTGCTACTTAAAACACAGAGCAACAGGCACTTTCTGAGTAATAAGCACAAATCAACTGTACAAAAATATGACAGAAACCAGACCATTCTGCAAAATCAAGAACAGATGAAAAGCCACTGTATTACTTGTGTCTACCTTGGATGGGGGATACTCTGCACATTTACACTGCATGGGGGGATACCCTGCACATTTACACTGCACAACCGCTCCTTGCCTTGCTTGGACACATCCAGAGTCACTACATGGGGGAGTGGGGTGCAACAAGTATGTCACAATTTGAAATGTCTCTGGCTGACTGATGGCCCCGACACATTTGTCATACCTCACCATCAGAGCAAAGCCATACATAGAAGTGGGACAAAGGCCCAAAAATAAGGACAATTTTTAAATATTGCTCTTATAAACTTAGAAAGATAATAGAATAGTAGGTCTTCTATTAGTAAGAATTTTCTGAAGGATATGAAATTTGAAACTCAAATGTCTGTCATTATTTTCTAACTTCAGTCTTTAATGATTTACCACTAATTTGCCAAAAAAACAATTTTATGAAAAATGGACCAAAAATGTGATGCAAAAATATAAAATAGCCACACAATACAGCTGGGAACCTGTCAGAGAAGGGACATTTTTAATAATAGTACTGCTAACTTGAGCAGCTGACAAAATAAAAGAATCTACATGCATTTCTGAAATAAAAGTAATCTATAACTCTGATTATTACAGTTATTTCTAAATTGTAAACCCTCCACGTTTTCTTCCAAAATTGCTATTTTACAGAGGGATTATTGGGGGAAGAGCAACATTTTGAGCCAAATTCGGGGACAGTTAAGAGGCTTGGCTATGCCTAATTCTATAAAGCAATTTATTTGTATGTACCTCTCAACTTGCTAATGCAATAAATCTGGACAAGGCCAAATATATTTGGGGAACATAAACAGTACTAAAAATTGCTCTTGTATAAACTGAGACAGTTGATAGAACAGGTCTTACTTCAGCATGCATTTTTCTGAAGGCTATGAAGTCTGAAACTCAGTGTCATTAGTGACTTAATTCCTAAATGATTTTCCAGAAAACCACAAATATTATGAGGAACAAACCAAAAATAAGAAGCAAAAATCTATTCATTCTGTGAAAATCTGGACAGTTGGGAGGTATAGTTCAGCTGGGGCTGTCTTTAAGTTTGCCGCCCTTCCCCCTCACAAAATCATGGTCGAATGGAGCCCTCCCCCCTGCAGCCATTCCAATGATCCATTACTTGGCTATATCACTCCATTTACCATAAACACTAAAGTGCATACTGCTTTACTTCTATGATGATCTGGATTTCATTTGAAAGTTTTATTTTGCATTTTACAGCACAAACACTAAGACATCTGCTAAACAAAGCAATGTAGTCTCACAATGAAAACAGGCTTAGCATTAAAAACTTCTCTGCCCTTGAAACGCACATTCAATGAAACAGCATTGAAACCCACATTCAAAGAAAATACATTTTGCCAGTGGCAGATAAAGATTAACTTTGGGCTGTTTTCAAATCATAGGCCCCTTGCACATGAAACATGCATGTGCTCTTTGATACACCTTCCTGATTGTACTAAATTATATTCCTTGTACAATACAGTATAGTTGTTAGACAGCATTTTAAATTTATTGTTTTGAACATCTTTCCAGTAAACAATGAAACAAAATGCATGCACCAATGACAAAACTACCCAATTCAGAACATTTCCATCATAAAAGTCTACTCAACCTTCTATAGTCCACCAGTATCAGTAAATATGCACAATCTCTGAAGTAGTAAAAGTCATCTAAATAATTCCACATTAAAGAAATCTGCAACAATGCAGAGGTTGCTTCTAGCAAACAACTTTATATGTCACTGTTTATTCATCTACAAATAAAGTGCCTGTTGCCCTTGAGGAATAAATTGCCTATGTTTCATGCATTAAAAAAAATAAGCTGGTAATATCGCAATAGGGACTGTATGGCAAACTGATAACAGGTTCATAGTTACTACTCTAGGTATCTTTGCCAAAAAGACTGCAGCATCCACCCACTTTACAACACAGTACAGTTTCAGCAATGCATCTATCTACTGTGAGAGTAGAACCCACAGCCTTCTGCATCAAAAGCAAGTACGCTACCTTTTGTGCTATTAATGCAATCAGACTCAGAGTAAGCAGCACTAAAGTTTTGTTCCCCTGCAGCTCTCAGCTCCTTGTAAAATCTACTTGACACGCAGTTGTATCTCTGAACTTTGCAGCACAAGAAATCTGGAAAAAGCCAAAATTTATTTGGTGGGGGGGCAACCAGGGACACATTTTAAACATCACTTGTATAATGTTGGAAAGTCGCTAGAATAAAATGCCGTGTTACCACCATACATTTCAATGCCACATCTTTAACCCAGGGGACCCTGTGCAAAACAGTCAGAGAAACATACCACTATGCCAAATCAGCTGTTTTGTAAAAGAGAGGAAGATAAACTTAAATGGCTACCATTTAGTGAATTAGCTTCTCACTATAGCTCTCAACCTCTTAGCAAAAAACATGTGGACAAAGCCAGTAATGGGGAGGGAATACAGCCCCCAAACATTCAATGAATACATGTAAACAAAAGTCACTACTGCTCCAAATACACACAGTCTAAATAGTCCAACAAGATAATCAGTAGAAAAAGAAATGACTGGTGTAAAGGCTGATATCATAATAATGGACTCAAGATGTAACTATTAAAAAGTCTCAATGCGTGCGTAGCACTTTGTATGCAGCTGTACCTTTGTAATAACTGTTAATGGTACATAATGAGTCTCATAGATATATAGCACTGAAATATAATGATGCTATGAGTTCAACAGTACCTTGTTTATAGGTAGGCACACACCAAAGCTGTGTTCAGCTCTCCGTGTTGGTGTGCATGTATGAGACTGATTCGCTCAGTCAGTATTCACCTCTCCAAGCGATTGCACCAACAAGCCTCTCCTGGTAAAAGTAATCCAGAACAACCTGTTCCAATTCAAATTGTTCCAACGCAAATAATTCCAGACAATAGTGACAATGTAATCCAAATCTAATAATTCCAGCACTTCTGCTCTCGCACTATTCTTTCAACGAATGCACCACGCAAATGACTTAAAATAACTTTATACTTTATTGTGAAAATAGTCGACAAACAATCTCGGCTAGCGCTTTCACCTACTGGCTTCCTCAGGCCATTAAATTACTACTGATGATACAGACTATTTATAACTTCTTGAATTTCAAATTTCATGATGTCATGTCCTGTACTATGTCAAAACGCATAATATATATTCTTGTAACAGCGCTACTTAGTTTTGCATCTGCTATTATGAATTTATGCTTAATAGGACATTGTCTTATCATCTAGTACATAACTAATAATAAGATGTTAATAATCCTATGTATCTTTGTAAAATATACATAACAAAATAAAAATAAACCTGCTGATGTCACATCCTGTTCTAAATTTCACTAATATGTTAGCATACATCCGACAACTAGTATCGCTGCATTGGATATATACCAACATTCAAGATTACATTGTAACATCACCCAGTACAAATACAAACAGTTATTACTTAGAAACACAAAATTTTAAAAAATGTTACATCCTATTCAAAATTTCACTGATATATTAATATAATTGCGATAACTAGTATCGCCGCATCAGATATATATTAACATTCAAGAATATGTTGTAACATCATTTAGTACAAATATAAATAGTTATTACTTAAAAACAAAAACTAAAAAAGCTATTAGTTAAAACACTTTGTAAAAATAACTGGCAAATATGTGTACTTCAAGTGCAACATGCATAACTTGGGATGTGTTAGTAAACCACATAGTGAGTTTTTAGTGTATATGTGTGTCATCTATCTATTACACTTATCCGACTACTATGTCTATTCCAAAATTGTTTGGAATAATTCCTGCTCACCATATGGCCACGCATCTTTACTTCCATCAAATTCTAATTTAATAAGGCATTCATGTATCAAACTAGTAAACCAGTAGCGTAAAAAACCTTTATGGGCTATGATAGTTGGTGCGATGAATAACCACTAAATTATATGAATCCTATTAAAATAATACAATTTTTATTGATAATGTCTCGCTGTATAACATACGCGATAAGGTACATGAATGTACCGTTTCTAATCGGTTACAATACTTGTATTCATATTCATATAATATATATTTAAATATAATGGTTATCTCTAGATCTAACCCTAAACATAATGTATCTTTTACTAATATTTATGACAAGTAAATTGATTTAAGTAGACCCATATTTGAACTTATATGAACCTTAATTAACGTGACACTCACATATCAATTTTATTTGTACTTTTCATTACAGAAAAGTATATGTTATATTATTTAATAATATCTAATACGTAGTGATAACGCTCGTTTATAACTGTCATAGAAAGAATAACAAGTGATATATTGCACCTAATCCAATTGAGACATATACAAATTAGCGTTTAGTTATTAATATTTCTAGTACATATGTTAGTTATATTATAGTTTATACTTTATTGATATAGAACCTTAACGCAAATGAACAAGTATTAATTAGAAGCTATACATAGCTAATGCTCTAACATATATATTTCATAAATATATTTCCTATATAAATAAGGCATTAGAGAGTAGCGCACATATAAATATTAGTAAAAGATACATTATGTTTAGGGTTAGATCTAGAGATAACCATTATATTTAAATATATATTATATGAATATGAATACAAGTATTGTAACCGATTAGAAACGGTACATTCATGTACCTTATCTCGTATGTTATACAGCGAGACATTATCAATAAAAGTTGTATTATTTTAATAGGATTCATATAATTTAGTGGTTATTCATCGCACCAACTATCATAGCCCATAAAGGTTTTTTACGCTATTGGTTTACTAGTTTGATACATGAATGCCTTATTAAATTAGAATTTGATGGAAGTAAAGATGCGTGGCCATATGGTGAGCAGGAATTATTCCAAACAATTTTGGAATAGACATAGTAGTCGGATAAGTGTAATAGATAGATGACACACATATACACTAAAAACTCACTATGTGGTTTATTAACGCATCCCAAGTTATGCATGTTGCACTTGAAGTACACATATTTGCCAGTTATTTTTTTACAAAGTGTTTTAATTAATAGCTTTTTTAGTTTTTGTTTTTAAGTAATAACTATTTATATTTGTACTAAATGATGTTACAACATATTCTTGAATGTTAATATATATCTGATGCGGCGATACTAGTTATCGCAATTATATTAATATATCATTGAAATTTTGAACAGGATGTAACATTTTTTAAAATTTTGTGTTTCTAAGTAATAACTGTTTGTATTTGTACTGGGTGATGTTACAATGTAATCTTGAATGTTGGTATATATCCGATGCAGCGATACTAGTTGTCGGATGTATGCTAACATATTAGTGAAATTTAGAACAGGATGTGACATCAGCAGGTTTATTTTTATTTTGTTATGTATATTTTACAAAGATACATAGGATTATTAACATCTTATTATTAGTTATGTACTAGATGATAAGACAATGTCCTATTAAGCATAAATTCATAATAGCAGATGCAAAACTAAGTAACGCTGTTACAAGAATATATATTATGCGTTTTGACATAGTACAGGACATGACATTATGAAATTTGAAATTCAAGAAGTTATAAATAGTCTGTATCATCAGTAGTAATTTAACGGCCTGAGGAAGCCAGTAGGTGAAAGCGCTAGCCGAGATTGTTTGTCGACTATTTTCACAATAAAGTATAAAGTTATTTTAAGTCATTTGCGTGGTGCATTCATTGAAAGAATAGTATGAGAGCAGAAGTGCTGGAATTATTAGATTTGGATTACATTGTCACTATTGTCTGGAATTATTTGCGTTGGAACAATTTGAATTGGAACAGGTTGTTCTGGATTACTTTTACCAGGAGAGGCTTGTTGGTGCAATCGCTTGGAGAGGTGAATACTGACTGAGCGAATCAGTCTCATACATGCACACCAACACGGAGAGCTGAACACAGCTTTGGTGTGTGCCTACCTATAAACAAGGTACTGTTGAACTCATAGCATCATTATATTTCAGTGCTATATATCTATGAGACTCATTATGTACCATTAACAGTTATTACAAAGGTACAGCTGCATACAAAGTGCTACGCACGCATTGAGACTTTTTAATAGTTGCATCTTGAGTCCATTATTATGATATCAGCCTTTACACCAGTCATTTCTTTTTCTACTGATTCAATGAATACAGTTCTCACCATAGATAACTCTCAACCTTAGCACAAATACCTGGACAAAGCCAATAATGGGGAAATACAGTCCCAAAAATAGGGACAAATTTCAAATATCCATGTTATAAACTGACCACTGCTAGAACAATTTTGTGTTACCATGTACTTTCTGAAGAATATGAAGTCTGAAATTCAAATGCCTATTATTTTTTAAACTTTTAACCAGGAAACTAGTCTGACTTGGAACAAAAGACAATTTTCAGCAGAGCAGAGAGAAATGCCATTCACATTTTTGCAAGATGAGAGAACATGCAGACACCACACAGAAGGCACCCCAGCCAAGAATCAAACCAGAGAACATGTAGCTGTTAGGCAACAATGCTACCAGTGCACCACTACACTACAGACTTTGCAAGGAAAAATGTAGATACAGAAACCACAGATTTTATGAGGAACAGAACAAATATGAGGCAAAAACCTGCACGTTTTTTTTTAGAAATGGTGGTGGATAGGGAATTTAGGTCCTTGCCACCTGCATCCAAGGTACCTGCATCCAAGGTACAGGGTTCAAGCCTTAGTATCTGTGTCCACCACCATTTGCTCTCTCTAGCCATCAGTATATAGTAACTGGGGCATTACACACACACACACACACACACACACACACACACACACACCTCCAGCCAGTGACCAAGCAGCAAAACGACCTGAAGCAACCCAACACTTAAATCCAAGCAGTAAAACAACCTGAAGCAACACACACACTCACTTACCTGATGTATGTCTGACCAAGAAGCAAAACCACACGAGCAATCCAGCGACCTGAAGCACCAAAATCCAGCCAGCGACCAAAATCTGCTACACCTACCTCCTGAATAAGCCCCTGCAATGAAAGCCCCGCAAGAGCAGCTCACCTCTCTCAGTCCTGATTGGATCTGCCTGCAGCCGAAGTAGTCCGGACCTCCTCTTCTGTGCGGTGTGCAGTCGTCCCCACACGGATTCCTTGGTGCATTTGCAGCAATGATTGCTGGGTACATGTCTTTCTCTATCCGGACTGCAGTCTAGACTCATGTTTTTTTTTTTTTCTGTTTGTTTTTTAGTTTTACAGATTTTTCTTTTTTTTTCTAAGTGGGAGGGCTGCAGTCCGATACCACGAGCCGCCCCTGGTTGCTGGGGGCTCCCAGGTCCTGAGGGGCTACCAACCACAGCCAAGATATCGTATCTTAATGTTTTGTAATATGTCACTCAAACCAACAAAAGCTAGTACAGCAATCTTGTGTATTTAATAAACCAGGTGGGTAATAATAACCCTTATTTATATCTCCTTTAAAATTGAAAGATATTTCTGGTTGTAGTAAGTGTTTTGTTAAGTAACGGGCTTCACAACGCCATTAAAGATTTTACCACTGACATAGTGCCCCTGGTTTAGTTAAATCGTACCAGTGGACAGTTTTTGCACTAAAACTATGAACCACTGTAGCTAGCTTTAGGGATCTGTAATAACCATGGCTGCAAGAGGACCCCTTAATCATCTTTGACTGTGTGAGAGTCCCACAAAAGTGCTGCTGGTTGGGGAAAAAATATATTAATTTTCTGGTTAAGTTCTTTAACTGAGCAGTGCAGAGTCTGCATGTCCTCCCTGTGGTCGCATGGGTTTCCTCCGGGTGCTCTGGTTTCCTCCCACATCCCAAAGACATGCTGTAGGTGGATTGGACACTCTAAATTGGCCCTAGGCATGAGTGAGTGCGTGTGTGTGCCTTCCGTGGAAGATTGGGTGCTGGGCTGGCAACTCAACACCGTAAAACTCCACTGTCAGTCATGAGCGGACAGGTGATCCACTGTGGCGACCCCTAACCCGAAAAAGCTGAAAGAATAAAAAGTTCTTTAACTGAGCAGTGCTGTGATATGACCCTGTTAGGATAAAGTGGGTAATGAACACAAACAAGGTAACCACGAGAGAGTGAGATCAGCAGCCCAGAGTGACCAGTGTGACCAGTCTCAGTGTTTTCCTTGGACTTTAAGAAGATCTGATGCTTCCAATCTTCATGGTTGGTTTTATCTTTCAGGGGGGTTTATAAATATGGGCAGAGCATCCGATACTATAACTCTCATCTTCTTTGCTGAAGAATTCAGGGCAAAGCCAAAAATAACAGCAGAATAAAGGCTCCAAATCAGGAACACATTTTAAAATATTACTCAAATTCACTTAAGACGTTAACACCTTTTATATCAGCATGCCTTCTTTTGGACAGTATCTCTGGATTTTTACTGACTGACTATAATCCTGAATGGTTTACCAGCAAAGAAGAAAAACACCAACATCAGCAGTTGTAAATGGATCTTTTTACTAGCACCAAAATTCATCTGTTACCTCGGCCTTTCGCCTTCAAGGATACATTATACCAAAATCATCCACTTTTTATACCATGTGAACCCACATCAATTAACAGTTATCTAATAAACAATTAAAGTGCGCAGTAACAAAATATCTACTATCTTCATTCCTTTTCATATATAAAACTTAAATATCCATTAAATATTTTATTAAATGTATTATTTAAATATTAGTCAAACAAGTACAAATTGAAAAGGCACATCACTTATATAAAAAATTTATAAAATATTTTTTAAACAAAATTTACATCAAAATTCAGTCCCCTAGGGGTTAAAGTACCAACATTCAAAATGATCTTACTCGCAAGTGCATCTAATTTCTGTTTAAACTCACTGTCACTCACAAGAAATGGACTAGCAAGAATACTGAAGAATGTGCTGTCATCCCCCCCCCATGTGTGTACTACAAAAATGTTCTCCCACTGGACTCCTGAAATTCCTATTACGAATATCAACTAATGCTCCATTATTCTGACTTTAACTAATCTCTTAGTATGTCCTATGTACCATTTTGTAACTTCAAACCCACAACCAACTGTATATACTGCTCTACAAAAATTACAACTGAACCTACTCTTGCTTACAAATCTACATCCATTAATGAAATTACCAGAAATATTTCTAATATTTTTGCAAACTTTACACTTTCCGCAAGCAAAAGATCCTACCATCCCTTTATCAATATTATATAAGGGTTTATTTAGCAATTCCTTCAAATTTGAATACTACTATAAGAGAACTTGACCATACCAGGAAACAAATCTCCCACTACTTCAAACTAGATGCTAGAATTCTAATATTAAATTTCTCATTATTGCAGAAGAGGGAGAGAATTTGGAAACAAAACGTATATCTTGTCCCAAAAAAGTCTGTTTTAAATTCCTGCTTCTTTGTCTTTTTATTCTAGCATCTTCACCTGTAAGAACTTGTCTAAAAGCACCATCTAACTTTCCCTCATTATAACCCCGTACCATCAAGCTATCCTTAGTTTCAAATAAAAATATTTCCTTATATTTTTCCTATGAAGTATTACGAGCAATTCGCTTTAACTCTCCTGAAGGTAAAGAGTCAATGAAATTTGGGGGGGGGGGGTACATACTCTCAGCAAATAAAAAATTGTTCACTGCAGTAGGTTTCCTAAATGGCTTGTGATGTATAACATAGGAATAGTCTATATAAAGTTGCTCATCCAAAAAATGAATGGCTGAGTCGCCCATAGTCATAGAAAACTAAGCCATGAGAATTGACCATTCATTTCACTAATAAAATTTTCCAACTCAGAAGGTAGCCACTTACAAACAAAAAACAAATCATCAATAAATCCTCCTATATAGCATCACTTTTTCTCTTGAAAAAATGGTGCTATATATAAATAATTTTTCAAAATGACCCATATATATATATATATATATATATATATATATATATATATATATATATATATATATATATATATCACCGCATAATTGGGTGCATAAGATGCACCCATAGCTGTACCCTTTTTTGTAAATACGATTTTCATACTTAAAATAATTATGGGTCAAACAGAATTCAAGGAGCCTAACAATGAATGCAGTTTTAGGGCCATCACCCATTATATCAAAAACCGCCTCTAATCCAAACCTATTCTGAATAGAAGTGTAAAGAGAATTCACATCCACTGATACCCAGTAGTAATTATCCTTCCACTCTAATGTATTAACTACTTCGCATAATTCTTGTGTATTTCTAATATATGCAGGAAACTTAACCAAGTATTCCTTCAAGACTGAATCTAAAAAAATGCCTACATTATGCACAAAAGAGTGGATCCCAGAAACTGTTGGTCTACCTGGGGGACTGTTTAAATTCTTATATATATTGGGGATTGCAAAACAGACTGGGTCAGATGGATTACTAGCTTTCAACTTTTTTACATCTCCATTAGAAAGAAAATCCAGCCTTTCTCCCATCTCTAACATATCAGAAAGTTCATTATTAAACTGCACAACCAGATTATTAATTAACAACAAATAATCTTCATTAATTGTAACAAATCACACACCATTTTATCATATAAAGCCTTAGAGATAATCACCCAGTTTCCTTCCTTGTCAGCTTGTCTGAATACTATTTGCTTAAGGCACCCTCTAAATTTTAGCAATTCCATCCATTCATCTTTGGTTAAATTGTACTTTGTTTTAGTTTTGACAAACTTAATATATTCTAATTCAACCCTTTTAAACAAAACTTGCTCAAAAAGATTTACAGCTGATGACATCTTAGGTGGTGCAAACTCACTATTAGAAGGTAAAGAAGGAACCATTTACTTGCAATAGCTAGTACTGAAAATGTCATGTCCATCAGAATCCATACTATTAACTTCTTTATATTCACATTCTGGCTCATCATCATAGTTATAAACTGAAAGTTTCATTAATTGAATCAACTTCATCTACATTTTCACAGTCCACTTCAGCAGTTGTATCGGATACATTCAGTCCCTGTTTTTTAAACCTATTAAAGTACACAGTCAAATTTTATTAGTGAACTGAATGTCAATTCTCATGGCTTAAAGTTTTCTATGGTTTTTGGATGTACAACTTTATGTAGACAATTCCTATGTTATACATCACAAGCCATTTAGGAAAACCTACTGCAGTGAACAATTTTTTGTTTGCTGAGAGTATGTACCACCCTCATTTGATTGACTCTTTACCTTCAGTAGAGTTCAAGCGAATTGCTCATATTTCAGAGGAAAAATATAAGAAAATATTTTTATTTGAAACTAAGGATAGATTGATGGTAAGGGGTTATAATGAGGGAAAGTTAGATGGTGCTTTAAGACAAGTTCTTGGAGGTGAAGATGCTAGAGTAAAAAGACAGAGGAGTATGAATTTGAAACTGACTTTTTTGGGGCAAGATGTATATTTTGTTTCCAAATTCTCTCCCTTTTCTGCAATAATGAGAAATTTAATATTAGAATTCTAGCATCTAGTTTGAAGTAGTGGGAGATTTGTTTCCTGGTATGGTCAAGTTCACTTATGGTAGGTATTCAAATTTGAAGGAATTGCTAAATAAACCCTTATATAATATTGTTAAAGGGATAGTAGGATCTTTTGCTTGCGGAAAGTGTAAAGTTTGCAAATATATTAGAAATATTTCTGGTAATTTCATTAATGGACATAGATTTGTAAGCAAGAGTAGGTTCAGTTGTAATTCTTGTAGAGTAGTATATACAGTTGGTTGTGGGTGTGAAGTTACAAAATGGTACATTGGACAAACTAAGAGAGCAGTTAAAGTTAGAATAATGGAGCATTTAGGTGATACTCGTAATAGGAATTTCAGGAGTCCAGTGGGAGAACATTTTTGTAGTACACATGGGGGTGGGGGGATGACAGCACATTCTTCTTCAGTATTCTTGCTAGTCCATTTCTTGTGAGTGATGGTGAGCTTAAACACAGGTTAGATGCACTTGAGAGTAAGATGATTTTGAATTTTGGTACTTTAACCCCTAGGGGACTGAATTTAGAAGTAAATTTTGTTTAAAAAATATTTTATAAAACTTTTTTTATGTAAGTGATGTGCCTTTTCAATTTGTGCTTGTTTGATTAATATTTAAGTAATATATTTAATGAATATGTAAGTTTTATATATAAAAAGGAATGAAGATAGTAAATATTTTGTTACTGTGCACTTGCACTTTAATTGCTTATTAGATAATTGTTAATTAGTTAATTGATGTGGGTTCATGTGGTATAAAAAGTGGATGATTTTGGTACAATGTATCCTTGAAGGCGAAAGGCCGAGGTACCAGATGAATTTTGGTGCTAGTAAAAAGATCCATTTACAACTGCTGCTGTTGGTATTTTTCTTCTGTGTTCTTTCAGTTCAGTGTTTTTCTACAATGGTTTACCAGCAAATCAAACTTTTATGAGGGTTAGTGCAAAATTATGAAGCAAAACTAGGGATGGTATGTGAAGCATTATTCCTTAGTGAGGTAACTAAAAGTGACACCTCTGTTGCTGTTGGACCGCTAAACAGTCACTGATCTGGTGTGGCCGTACTAGTGTTGCGCATTGTATTGCTATTTGTTGAAATCAGTGCAAAACTAGTATTGCTATGCCTTTATGCTTGTTTGTGTGTGAAAAAAAAAATCACTGATTATCTATGCTCATATCCAGTAATGCTAGGACACGCACATTACTCATCCGAGTGTCAGTAAAAAATTAATTAACAAGTAATTGTATTTCAAAAGTAAGGCGTAAAATACATCACAAAACATTCAGACACTTCTAGGATCTCGTAGGAGTCTGGTGTCCCCCACTCCCAAGAGTGTCTAGGGGCAACAAAGTGGAGTACTTTACAGTAATAATATTTATTTCTCCTTTCTTCGCAGTCGCACATAGGCACTTATACAGGTGGCTGCCATTGGGGATTAGGAGTGAGGAGCCAGGCTATTTATATGTATGCAGTCACTTGAAATATATGGCTGTGGCTATTTGAGCATCTGCTTTCATCCCAGTCTAACACCAGAGTAATGGACAGGCAGCAACTCTTTTTTTTTTTTGTGGGGGGGGGTTAGGAATGCAGGCAATATTACCAGATAAGATCTGTGTATCCTCACAACAGTTGACTTGTTTATTGTGAGCTACCGTTTTGTCAGCTTTCAGTATTAAGCCTTGGGCATGATTATGTCCTTCTTGAAAAAAAAAAAAACAAACTTTTCTTACTCATGATTTTTGTTTAAGCCACCATTGGAGCATCCCAGAGCATCTATAAATCTGTGTGTTTTTGGGGCTCCTGCTTAATTGGGTTATTTTCTATATGTTTTTTATTGTGTTGTCTTGGTCAGGAAAAGAATATTAAAAGGATGCAGAGAAAAAAAAGCTGAACAGCAAAACTGAATTTCTTTCCCAAATCATAATTTTTGCTCAAGACATCATTGGATGAAAGAATCGTGTACAAAAAATTTTTTAAAATGTACTTCAGAGTAGATGGAAAGTTATGGCTTTTTAAAAAAAGTGAAAGAGTTGAGACAAAATCTGAGAAAAGGAAAAAAGTAATGTACACGATGTGGGGAACCCAATGTGGGAACACTGGAGGGTATGTGCAAGCATGCGTTTGTGTGCGTTGAGGGAGATGAAACAAGAGGCAGTGCTTAGGGCACCATTTCACCCAAGTCCAGCCCTCTACATGTAGCTGTTGTAATGCATCTTGGTTGCAACTAAATGCTAATAACTATGAATGCTCGTTTGTGAAATGGGCCAAAATAGTGTGGTATGCAGGCTTGTCGTCATCTGAGAGAGTTGCAGCTACAGATCAGTCAGTGCATACTACTACTTCTAAAAGCTTGCAGCATGAACTAAAAGGTTGCTTAAGAGGAGTTAGGGTTACCACCTGTTCATCTTTGTGTAGGACAGTCTCTCTTTGGGCAGTTGTGTCCTACAGAAAAAAAATAAATAAAACTAACAATGGCAAATGTCCTGAGATTTTAGAACAAAAAATATTTCCAAAGTTTTAATAATTGTATAAAACAATTATTTTGTATCTGAAACGGCAAAATGATATATAGAACAGCCTAAGCAACTCAAATTCTACAAATATAAGATTTTATTTTGGCAAAAAAGTGAAGCTCTGTCCTTTGTACTGGCCATGGGTATGGTTTGTCCTGCAGTGTTTCACATTTCTAGAAATAATGTCTCACTTTGGGCATTTGAAAAGGTGGCAACCCAAGGGACAGTGGCAGTGTCAGGGGGATGAGACTTGGAATAGAAGTTACCAGGGGCCTTCAACTTGATATCTGTTGGGGGGGCCTCCAACATGCTAGCACAGGCCCTGAATTCTAGACCGTCTCCCGCAGGAAAATCTGTCTCCTACACAACCTGACTTCTTTCTTTCCCATAGTATTAGCACTGCCCTTCTAACCTATATAGATACTGTCAGTAGAGGTAGTGGTAACAGTAAACTAGTCTCGTTTTCTTGTCTAAAGCCTTTGACACTTTTTGTCACAGCAAAGTTGTACTTCAGACATCTCTCACAGCCCACTGTTGTGGTTCATCTGTCCAATAGGTATCAGTCAGTAAAATGGCACTCCACACACACACCTTACCTCCCAGTCATCACCAGTGTGCCACAAGGCTCTGTTGTCAGTCCCCTCCTCTTTAACATTTTCAACAGCACCTTCTATACACTCATACAACAGGCCACCCTAATACAGTACATAGTTGATTCCACTCTCATTTGCACATTTGACAATATGATACACCTCTAAAAAATTACTCAAAAAGCTTTAACAGCCACTGAAACATGACTTTTCCTGCTCAACCCAAAAAAGACCAAACTACTACTTTTTTCCCCTAATCCCTCTCTCATGAAAAAACAAAATTTAAAGTAGTCTGTCTCAACTGTACACGTATTGAAGTCACTTCTCCTAGCAAGTTTTTAGTGGTGATGGATGATAATCCTACATTCAAACTTGCAAATGCCAAATTCCATAAGAAAAACTAGGGAAGCTTTACAGAGCCAAACACTTTCTCACTGACGCAACTAGAACTACACTTGCACTATTTATCTCCTTCCCATACTTCTTTGTGGTGCCCCCATTCTCACTAACCTCGGCTTCACAGAAATTAAAACTTGAACAATGCTATAACAAAGTTGCTAAATTTGCTATAAATACCCATTTCAGAACTCACCACTGTATAGCACTAAAAAGCCTTAATTGTTTAGAGCTGCCTCATCAACTAACATATACACAGCTTCATACCACCTATAAAATTATCCAGCATCCATCTGCCTGTCCAGCACTAAAAAACAATTTAGACAGCTGTGTTCCCAGTCAGTCACTGTGATCCAGTGACCAAGAACTCCTGCCTGCCTGTCTAGAAACCTATCAAATCTACTGGGCATTGTCTGTACTCTTACAAGATTGCTAAGGTCTGGAACTCCTTACCTGTATCCATCGCATCATTACCTTCCCTCCCATCTTTCAAAACCACTCTAAAAAACTTCCTATCTAAAATCTGGCTCTGTTCTTTCTTAAAACCAGGATAAACTATATCCCTAAATGTGGACAAGTACCTTTTCATCCCTTGCACCTCCTTACTCTCCCATCTTTATTTACTTCCTTATTACTATTAAATTTGCTTCCCTGACTTTCTCTCTAAATATACCATAAGCCTGTTTTTCACCTCCCTTCATATTGCAATTCCTGTTTGTATTAGACAAACTTATTTAATTTCTCTACAAACTGTCTAAAATTTTTCTAAATATTAAATGATTGTCATATAACTTGTACTGAATCTTAACCAATGTTTTTATAGTATGTCTAATTTGTTATAATTATTTAAACTGCAGATGGTTTTGTTTTATTTTTGAGGATTATAAAATTATTTAAACTATTTCGTAATAATTTGGAGATTTTCTCCCAGGGCCTTCACTGAAAATGGGCTTTTACCCAGTTGAACTTTCTTGGTAATCATATGTTAATAAATAAATAAATACTGTAAGTAAATCTCTTGTTATCTTTCTAGTTATAGGCTCCTTAAGCTTGTCGACGACCCTTTATACTCTCAGTTGCCAAGACATTGTGCTAAAAGGTTTTGTGCTGTGGAGTTTTCAAAAAACAGTTGCTTAACAGCAGTCTTTCTAAACTCATACACATTATCAGGGTAATCCCTTATTTTCTGTTTAGTATTCTGCAATTGCTTCTCCTCTTCGTCTGTGAGATTTCCCCATTCTGCAGTGCTTTTACCTTTGTCAGTCCCTCTAAATAATTCTTACCATGTCTCTGTCTTTTATTTCACCACTTCAACTTAAACATCACTTAAACACTTTTAATTTTATCTCACTCCCTAGCTATATTTTCAGAAAAAAATTCTGTCTTCTCTAATAATTCCTGAATAATTTCTACTACCCTTTCCTTAAATTCCTCTTTTCAACAGATAGTTGGGAAAGCGCCAATGTCTAATTTTTATTTCATTACTCTGCATTTTTATTGTAGTTATTGGCTCATGATCTGAAATTATTGGATGCATGTCAGAACTTTCAATTAAATGCACATGTTCCTGTGAAATATAAGATCTGTCTAGCCTAGCCCAGTTTTTGTTTCTTGGGGAATAATATGCAAGTTCAGTCCAAACTCCTACTATTGAATTCACATTTTCCACACCAAATATTTTCTTAAATTTCTTTAAAAAATCTACCCTCTTTTGTTATATTTTCCCTTCTTGGTCCCTCAGATACATACATGCATACTGCTGCAAATCGAATTTTAGTCTCTACCTATAAGTAATATTCCATGCTGAAAGTTGATTATTTCTCTCAGAATAAGCTCCATTATAACAGTTTTAGGTAGAATATAAATACATGCCAGTGTAATCCTCCTCCCTTGCCAGTAGCCCCTTAGTACTACAAATATACCATTATCTTTCTTTATCTTTTTCTGTCACTTGCAATTAACTTATTATATCCAAGTGACACCTCCAGCTGCATCTGCAGTTAACTCCTACTGATGCTTCTAGGCAGAAAATATTGCTTGCTCATATATGCATGAATAATTCCAAAACAATGATATTCACAATGTTTTAAAATATTTCATCTTAAAGCTTACACAATGACAAACTCAACTGCATTAATATTTGACCCATGTCTAGTATTGGTAGAGTGTTATAAACTTTGTTTTATGATATTAATTTATATAGATATAAGTTTCATGTTTTTTTCAAAATATCTCAACAACCAAGTAACACAGACAGAACTCCTTAGCCTGTTATGAAAGCTGTTGGCTAGATGAATAAAATTATGCTGACAAGTATGTGTGTAACTTGAGTGGTTGCTGAGATAAAGTTGTTTATAAAATATTACAGACCTAATCGTTACTGTGAGTTATAAAATACAATTTAAGGCCTAGAACCTAAAGAATACTACCACCACTATAAAAAATAGTTTATGCTGAAGAGTTTGCAATTTATGCTTATTTCATAATCCCTATGGTTCCAGAAAAGTGAACATTTGTTTTGAAATGTGAGGACATAATTTGATTCTGTCAGAAGGCTTAGGCTCCACCCATTGGAAGTTACATTGCAAACTTCCCAAGATCCAGTTGAGTGAATGAATTAATATAAACACTTCATTTTCTTCTGTCACATAAATTCCACTGAATAACTATCCTGAAACCTTTTTTTTATCAAATTCATATGCTTAGTTCTTTCCAAATGTGTCTCCGGTAGCGTAGCTGTTTGCACTGTACATTTTTTTAAATAATTCACAACTTTCTTTTTTGTATATATCTGTGAGACCATTTACATTTAAGGATAATGTAGAAAGTGTTAACATTATGTTAAGAAGTTGTTATTGCCACCTGTTATGTGTAGCAACTTTTTTAATGTCTAGTCCCAGCTTTTATGTTACATGCATAGACTAATGTTTGGCAGGTTAATCTTGTATAGTTTTCTTGTCATATCCTTTTGAACCTATATCACATCTTACAAAACATTTTGTGTTAGTGAAAGCCCTCAAACAAAAAAACAAACAAAGTTCCAGAACTCCCCCAAAACCTATTGACTTAATACTAACACACAAAACTATGTACATCTTCAGATATTGAAATTTAGTCTTCCTAATAGGAACAATTATTCCAGACTGACAGCCACACATAGTAACATGGATTAACCTATAATATAACAAAGGTTAACCATGCTAAGATGCATGATACAACCTGTGTTTCTGCTTAAGTGCTGCCTGATGTTCTTCATTCCACATTGCTGCAGTCCTAACTATTGGGGTAGTCCGCTGTCCAGTCGGCCCGAATACCAAAGTATACGGCTGACGTCGGTCACGGCGCATTAGACTGCCGTCAGTACGTCAGGGTACTAATGCGCATGACCGACGTCATATCCTCAGTCTTTTTTGCCGCATGGTCCGATGCAGAAGCAGTTTTGCGAGTGCAGGTTGGCGTTCTGAAAGTTTCTGAAGTCAGAGTTTCAGACCGAATCAAAGTTGGCTAAGTACCCGTTGGGAATATTTTGGTTTTTTCTTGCCTCAGTATTTAACCGGATGTCAGAAAAAGTGAATAACTGTATTTCTTGTGGGAAACAGATACCTCATAGGGATTACCATACTTTGTGTATACCTTGTTTAGGGCCTGAGCACGGCGTTGTTGGATGCCGCTCTTGTGCTAGATTTAACAAACGCACTATTAAGAGAAGGTTAGACTGTGCCAGGTTAGTGTTTGGGAAGCGTTGTAATTATAAAATGCCGTCGGATGCTCCGACGCCCGCTTCAGCCAAAAAGCGCAAGGACAAAGCAGCGAAGCCTAGAGTGGAAGAACCGACAGTCCCGGACGGCGGTTCTTTAGAAAACTCAGTGGAGCGGAGGTTCTGCCAGGAGTTTCTTTGGAGTCTCAGGGAGAAACTTTACTGTTACAGGATGTGTCCTCTCAGGAAGTAGGCCAGGCTGAAGGGGCTTCTCAGGTGGCTGTTCTTCCCTCTCTTCCTAAGGTGATTAGGGCCTCGCCTTCTGTTGCCAAGGCTTCTTTAAGAGGCAGGCCTACTTTAGCTTCAGTGGGGGTTTCTCCGAGTGTTTCAGGGTCTTTGCCTAAGAAGCATATGCTAAAAATGGCAGAGGATTTGATTACAATGATTAGAGGTTCTATGCCCCCTCCTGATAAGAGGCCTAGGGTGGAACCTGAGTTTGAGAGTTTTGAGCAATGTTCGGAGGCTTCTGAGTCTTTGGCTGAAGACTTGCAGGAGTATCCTCCTTATTCTGATTCTGATGTGGATGATTCTACTCCTTCAGCTTCTCCTCCTGAGGATTTTTCATTTTCAGAGACTCTGCATTCCATGAGGGAGCATTTTAAATGGGAAGGTCAGAATTTCTCTGATTCCAGAAAGAGGCTTAGGGAATTCTTGTTTTTACCCCAGCATAGGCCTTTAGCTATACCTCCTGTTCTGAATGTTGTGGAAGATGTTTTTGCAGAGGCTTCCCTGAATCCTGATTCTCTGCCTCCTGCCCCAGTTAAACCGGATAGGTACTATAGGGTGCCTGAAGCTCATAAGTATCTGTTTAAGAGTCCTAGGGCAGACCCGGAAACTGTTTCTCAGGGGCCTAAAGGTGTGAAGGCCTCTGTTGTTAAAAATCCAGTTCCTCCTGATAAAGAGGCAAGGGCTTTGGATAGATGGGGAAAGAAAGTGTACACTTCTTCCACTTTAGCCATGAGGGCGTTGAATTGTCAGTTTCATATGTTCAAATATCAGAATTATCTCCTTTCACAATTGAAGTCTAAGGTGGATGCTCTGGTTGAAGGTATTGAGTGTAAAGAGTTGCAGGATTTCGTTCATGTTTCTGAACAAGTGGGAAAGCATTCCTTGCAGTGTGGTTTTGATGCTGTGCAGGCCTCCTCGAGGGTGGCTGCCACTGGTTCTGTTCTTCGTAGGCACGCCTGGTTGAGAGATCAGAACTTAGCTGAGCATGTTAAGACAAGGATTTTGGATGCTCCTTTACAGTCTGATGTGTTGTTTGGTTCGCCTGTGGAAGCAGTTTTAAAGAAAATGGAGGACAAGGCTAAGTCTATGCAAACTGTTAAGGATTTTTGCAGGTGCAGCCTCCAAGTTTAGTAGAAATTGGCCTACTAAGGGGTGGATTTATCCTGCTTATGATTCCCAGTCTAGGGGTAGGTCTAGACGTGGTAGGGGCAGAGCTCAAGGTTCTTTTAGGCCTAGGACAGGGAGTTCACCTGCTCAGACTTCTGGTGAGGGCAGGGGTCAGTCCTTTCGTAAGCAGACCCAATGACCTGCCTTTTCAGCTGCCAGTACATTCCCGCCTGGCAGCACCTCTGGGAGGAAGGCTGTCTCTTTTCAAAGAAAATTGGGATTTAATTACCCAAGACAGATGGGTTCTGGATATCATCCAGTTACTTCCATCAACTATCTCTTCAGTCCGGGCTGACTGCAAGGACAGTCCTTCAAGCCTTAGGGTTCATGGCATCTTGTATTCTGGTGCTTCCCAATGCCAAACTGCATATGAGGAAGCTACAGTGGTATCTCAAAAATCTATGGACACAGCACTGCCAGGATTTGGACACTGTCATTCAAATAATACCTTGCATTCAAAAGGAATTTTTGTGGTGGGCTCAGGAATGTCACCTAAACAAGGGACTCTCTGTGACCTGGCCAGAGGCAAGTCAGATTCTAACGACAGATGCCTCAGACATTGCTTGGGAGCTCATCTAAATGGAAAGTGGATACAAGACAAGTGGCCTGCCAGACTACAGCATCTACATATCAACATGAAAGAGATGTTAGCAGTCCAGTTTGCATTAATGGCTTTCAAGGAGTTACTTCTTCCAGGGCAGGTGTTGATTCTAACAGACAACACAACTGTCATGTGGTACATCAACAAACAAGGGGAACACATTCTTACCCATTGTGCAGGCAAGCAATGATTTTATGGGAGACTGCGCTCAGCTTGCAACTAACTCTTCAGGCAAGGTTTCTGCGGAGCACAGAACTCCTTAGCAGATGTGTTAAGCAGACAAATCATGGATCCCCACAGTGGAAACTGGATCTTCATGTATTTCAAAATTGACAGTGTCATGGGGAACTCCAGACATAGATCTGTTCGCTTCTCCACTAAACCACCAGCTGCCAAAGTTTTGCACGGGATTTCATCACACAGCTTGGAAAGTGGATGCTCTTTCTTTCAGTTGGAAAAATCTTCATGTGTATGCTTTTCCACCTCTGCCTCTTCTCCCAAAGGTGCTTCTAAAGGTCAGACAAGACAAGCCAAGGATGATTTTAATAGCTCCAGATTGGCCTCGGCAGCACTGGTACCCATTACTGAGGAGTCTGGTAAGGAAGCCTCCATGGCCTTTACCCTTGATTCCACACCTGTTGTCTCAGAGGACGGTCATCTGCTCAATGTCAAGCTTCACTCTCTTCATCTAACAGCCTGGCATATTCTGTTTTGAAAGATAGCAGGTCTCAACTTCCTCAACAAGTTTTAAATGTGATTATGGAAGCCAGAAGACCTAGTACAAGGAAAGTGTCGCAGAAAAATGGAAGAGATTTTTATTTTGGACTGCAGCAAAGAATTTGGAGATTTCTGAGCCTAATTTGAGTGTGGCTCTTCAATAACTTACTGAGTTATTGGACAAAGGTTTGTCTTTCTCTTCCATTAAGATTCATGCTGCAGCAATTTCAGCTCACTATGATTGTGACCCACCATTGTTTTCACATCCTTTGTTCAGCAATTGTCTTGGACTCGCAAAGAATATAAGACCCCATGAGCTCCTACTCCTGCTTGGGATCTCAATTTTGTGTTGGAGAAACTTACTCTACAACCTTTTGAGCCTCTTGGCTACTGCTGAACTGAAATACTTGTCATGGAAGACTGCTTTTTGTTGGCCATTACTTCTGCAAGAAGGGTTTCTGAGTTACAGGCCCTTATGGCGGTTGAGCCTTTTGATTTTTCATAAGGATAGGGTATCATTACGTACTAATCCTTCCTTTATGCCTAAGGTGATTTCTAGTGTGGCTTTAAACCAAACTATTCATTTGCCTACTTTCTATGCAGATCCCCAAAATAAAGGGAAAAGATTTTGCACACTTTAGATGTACACAGGCAATTGAGTTATTATTTAAGCAGGACTAAGGATTTTAGGCAGTCTCAGCAGTTGTTTGTTTCTTTTGCTTTGAGTTAAGAGGGCAAGCCTGTGTCAAAACAAACTATTTCTAGGTGGATTGGGTTTTGCATTGCATTTTGTTATTCCCATCATGGCAAGGAGATTCCAGCTGGGATTAGGCCTCATTCCACTAGGGCTACTGCCACTTCAACAGCATTTCTAAGGGGGGTGGCTACTAAGGATATTTTGGAGGCAGCTACTTGGAGTTCAGTGCATACTTTCTCTAAGCATTACCACCTTCCTCTCTACTCTAAGTCTAGGGCTGGTTTTGCCACAGCTATTTTGCAAGGCATGTTATCAGCTCCTGCTTCCTTATGATTTGCCAGCCTCCCTTACCTCTGCTTTGGGATTCTACCCAATAGTTAGGACTGCAGCAATGTGGAATGAAGAACATAGTACAGTTTTGTACCTACCATAAATGTAGATGTTCGAGGATCCACATTGCTGCAGTCCAATTTACCCTCCCTCCTTCCCCTCTGTGTTTAGGGGTGGTTGTGTAGGTGCGATTTTATTCTGGTACTTTTGCATATATTGTATATATTTTTAGTGCAGGTATGTTTGGAGTTTTTGGTTTTGGCCTTGTCTTTTTAGGGTCTTCTGACATCTGGGGCAAGAAAAGACTGAGGATATGACGTCGGTCATGCGCATTAGTACCCTGACGTACTGACGGCAGTCTAATGCGCCGTGACCGACGTCAGCCGTATACTTTGGTATTCGGGCCGACTGGACAGCGGACTACCCCAATAGTTAGGACTGCAGCAATGTGGATCCTCGAACATCTACATTTATGGTAGGTACAAAACTGTACTTTTTTTTCGTATCTTTATTCATCTCCCAGGCTGGGAAAATACTTGAATGGTTTCAGAAAACATTGTCTCCTAGCCATTGAAAGAAAGAAGTATTCCATTTTTATTGCCTCATCAGATTGTCTCCATGGAGATATGAGAACTAGATAAACAGTTGCCTCAGCAAGAATGCAGTTATTTTCCAGTGGAAAACTTTTTATTATATTCAGTGTTCATTTTTATTTATTTGCTTCCCATGAAACTTTTTAATAGATCAAGCCAGTGACCTTAATCCAATCATTCCCCTGTGCAAGAATAAGAAAAAGCACATCAGTTTTTCTTGTATCATACTCTTTTTGGCCAGACATTTCTTCTTTTTTGACATTACAGTACTTTCCTTTTCTTTGTTCAGTTTTAAGAAATGTGAAAAGTAAAAACAAGGGCACCTGTTTACTTTATTATCCCCATTACAGTTGACAATAACTGAGAAAGCTCTACTTTATAGCATGTAGATTGTTATGCATTATAAAAATGCTACTGTTAAGAACATAATTTTGCTTTACGTACAGTTAACTCTTTTACCCCCCGCCCCCACAAAAAAATGTTCTTCCAAACATTAATGACATGAAGTAGGACATATGCTTTGGAGTTCCCTACAAATTTAACGAAGTCAAAAAAGTCCAATATTTCCAGGATTTCTTGTTCTGCCATGTTTCCCAAATATAATTAATGCTTGGTAATCCCACGGTTGTTTGTCATTTTCTGAATTACTGGTTTTCTTCTTGTTGATCTCCATCTCCTACATACCTTCTCTGCTTCATTTTCAGTGTACTCCCAGTTCTAGTCAACTGTTGTGCTTTTCTCTCTCTCAAGCATTTTACTCTGAAACATCGGAATAGGATTCACTGGCTCAGTCTCTCTATCAAGTTTATTACCAGGAGAACTAGAAGCAGAATCTCCTTTGGTTTCTTTGCTCACTTTTTGTTGGACAGACTTTTGTATTTCCTCCTTAACATGTTCTGCATTAAAACATGATTTTGATCCTCCAGAAAGAATATTCTGAAAATAGCTGGATACAGCATCTTGAATCTCACGACAACTCCAAGACATTCCCAGATTAGTGGAATAAATTTACTACTCTTCTGCCTGGTGTATAGTAAGTAATCATTTTCCACAAATACTCTACTGTCTCCCACTTTTAGTACTTTTCCCTTCTGCTACAGCTTTGTCAGAATTAACTGTTCCTGCTGGTAGGATTATATCTGTATTATTAAATGTCTAGGTTGCTTTCTCATGGACAGGTTTGGAGTATACACATGATGTGCCCTTTCAGTTAACAACTCTTGCAATGAAATACCAGTCCAGTTGCTTATTTGTGCTTTCATAAACTTAAGTCTGTTCCTTCCAGCTTCTCTGGTACAGCAATAAATCTCAGATGTTCCCTATGTGCTCTGTCCTCTAATTCTGTTATTGTTTGAAACATCTTTTCTTAAGCAGTCTCAAATTCAGCCTGCCTTTTCTTCATTTCTGCCTCTAATTTTTGCAGTTTTATCACTGCATCTGAATATCTGTTTAATGCTACTTCCATTTTTCTAGCCTTTTGCTATTCGAGCTAATATACTCCTTCAGTGTTTTATTTATTTTAATCAGCTCCGATTACATTTGACTTATTTTTCCTCTAGGTTAATAGAAGTCAAGTCTTGCACCAAAGCTGGAGCTTGCACTTTTTTTTTCTGAACAGCTGTAGAATTCTTCTGAATCAGTGTTTTCTTCTCACCTTTTGTGATTAATTTTCTTTCAGGTTCTCTGAATTTCATTTGTGCCAGCATTCAGGCAAACCACTTACTAACCAGTTACTGAAATTTACTCAAAAAGACAAGTTCATTGGCTGTCTCTTCTAAGTTTTTGTGTTCACACTGGGAGAGCTGAAATTAAGCTGTTACTCAGTGCGCAGCCATCTTGGCAGTCGATTTGAAGTTAATTTGTTATCTTGTTCCCAATAGTGAGAAGCGTTTTAAAAAATTATAGTGCAGCAGAGTATTACGTTTTACTTCAGTCTGTGTTGGAATTTTGATAGCACTGTATCTCAAGAATAAATCTTACAAATCCTGCTTTGTTCAGCATCTCTAACAGCATTTAAAATTTGATTTTGTACTACTGTTTGTCCAAAGCTATTCATTTGCTAATGTCTGTCTTTGTTGGAGTTGTGAAGGTGAATTTGAAAATTGCTGTCAGGGTCACTTCTTGAAGGGCCCCTACCATTCACTTCTTCCTTCTTCCTGTCCATTATTAACAAGCTGGCAGTCTTTCTATGACTATTCTTTTCTCTGATCACATATGCTTTATAGCAGTGCTTGGGGTGACATCACATGATGAGTACGTTAGCACTCTTAGTTTCTGACCATGATAATTTTTTTAAATTGCTTGCACATTTTTGAGTCTTGATTGTTATATGTATTAATGAAAAGTTCCCATGTCGAATACGTACATGCATGTCAACTAAGTGTCTATGTAGCCATCATATTACTAGTTAAGACTCCTACCCAAATTGCCTGTACTGCCTTGGGGAGCAGCATCAATGTCAGGTGCTGCTACAAGTGCAGGCAGTTCAGTCTTGCTACCTAGATATGGCAAAAGGAAAAGCTCCTGGCTTACTTTGTTGCTAATTGGAGAGCAGTTGGAAAGAATTAGTGGGTTGTAGATCTAGTCAACCTTGGGGTTGTGTCTTAGAATTAATAAGATATACCTTAGATGGAGCTCCACTTAAGGACCAAACACTGTCCATGGATCTCTTGGGACAGGCCCAAACTCTACATTTGAAAGGGGCTATAGAGACTGTCCATCACTGGGAGTAGGGTTGGAGTTTTACTTGCACCTCTTCCTAGATCCAAATGGAATAGAGGATGCATGTACCATTCTGGTTTAGTTGTGACTGGTGATGATTCATGGTGGTTGTATTGTTTTGGTGGATAATGGATGCTTTATCATTGTCTGAAGTCCGCATAGGAGGTCCCATCAGATTGCTGTGTGTGGGCATCATTTCTAATGCAAAGTACTGGTATTTCATTTATATAGCTTTGGTGGATGTGGACCTCTGTTTGCTGTTTTTGGAGCACTGGCTTCTGCATCTTGCCCAGAAACCCCCTGGTTTCAGACTTAGTAGGAACATCAGTAGCTGCTGTCCCTTGTGACATTCAGAAACTGTGAGATTTCTTCCCTCACTGTCTCTTTGAGAGGACTGCCTTAGTAGGTGCAGAGCTGTACATTTTAGTTGCACCCTTTTTTTGTCATTGTAGGGGAGCCAAGAAGGCCATGGTTTTAGTATTTTTGGTTGAGGATATGAGGCACAGAGTCCAGGCATTGAACCCTAGTTCTTTTTCTGGTGACTGTAGTCTTCATTTTATTGTCACACCTGAGGATGCACATGTTGTAGTGGGCTGTGAGGTGTCAGTGGTTGCAGAAAGATGTTACAAGTTTCTAGATCTTGAAACACTGGAGTTGTGGGGTCATCTCACACAAACCCCTTCAGTCACCCAGTCATTACAACTTGCTCTTTCACAGGTCTTCGCAGTGGATGGTTTGATTCAGGGTGAGGAGCTCATCTCAGCTTTCACATGGTTCGGAGTGTACGGTCGACCTGGTGAAAAGGCTGTAGTGGTATCCTTAGCACTGAAGGCCTTGCACAAAAAGCTACTTCATGAACTTCTTGACTGGCTGAAAAAAATAGGAGGTGGAGTCTGAAGCCTATTTGCCAGTAAGAAGAATGTGGCTTTCTCAGCTTTTTAGTTTAGTTTAGCAGAGCAAGGCATATTTAGAGGCATGTACGTTATTCTTTGGATTAGGCAAAGTTTCTCTTCTTGTCAGTCATGCTGATTACAGTTCTTCTCACAAAATTCTGAGAACTAATAAAACAAATTCTCATCACCCTATGGTAGCCAAGAGGTGTGTGTTTTAAACTCTCAGGTCCCTGTTGATGCAGGCAACTCTTCATTCCAGCTGTGGATGTCCCTTACAGTTGAGGCCAAGCCTGACTTCACATCATGGCCTTGTTTCTGAAGTGATCAAAGCTCTGTTGGACCACTGGCACAGTGACAGGGTGTCTAAATCTGCTTCCAGTGACCTGCAGTAAATTATTAACTTTGTTGCAGGAGGGGGCAGCAAGAGAAAAGCGGACAGAGTGGCCAGTGCCAACTTTCTTTCTACAGGAGGACTGGGGGATGTCTGAGGTTGCTGTGGCTACTTGCATGCTGTGTAATGTTTATGATGGTGCTTGGAGCAAACCTTGTGTGTCACACATTTGGATGGATTCAGCATCGTGCATAGTGTGTCCCACCTGTTTGCCCCATTTACAGAGGTTTTTCCTCTTCCAATTTCAGATTCCCAGGCGTAAAAGAAAATCTCCTCCCTGATTGCAATGATGTACCCTTCCCCAAACCTGAGGGTCATTTTATGAGGGGCTGAGGATCAGTGATTGAGATGGTGTCAAAAATGCCAAGAAACCTTCCATTAGGAGTACAGGGCTTCCAATTGGAAGTGGTTTTTCATTTAGGTACAGCACTATCCTATAGTGTGCCAGGTGGTTAGCTTGCAGGTAACTGTAACCATCTCAGGCAACTGTGCAGTGTTTGTCTCAGCTTTTCCATAGCCGGTGTGTGCACATATCTGCTGATGTCCTTCGTGTTTCACTGTTGCAGTCATCATCTGCTGTGGTAGCCCTTGGCCGGCCTGAATACCAGAGTCAGTATTTTTGTGCGTCGGCTGCTGTCACCTGTAGTCTGACATTAGGTCGTCAGTACTATAAAGCAAGGCAGCAGACGTCATTATATCAGTCTTTCTTGACTGGGATCCCATAGCAGAAGCAGTTCACACGAGTGCAGGTCGGTCGGTACCAAAAGTCAAATTTCAGCAGAAAATGTCTAAAGCTAAGTACCCCATTGTGGCCCCTTTTTTCTTGCTCTAACTGATGTCCGAAAAAGTTAACAATTCTCCTGCTGTGGAAAGCAGGTCCCATACAGAGGCTTTCATTGTTACTGCATTGCTTGTTTAGGCCCAGACCATGACGTCCCTCCTTGCCGGTTCTGTGCCTCTTTAATGCGAGAACCATTCGCCGTGGAGCTCTTTTTGTAAACAATTATTTTCATATTCTGTCTTCTCATTCCGATATGGCGTCCATCAGCCAACAATCCACCTACATTCCGAAAAAACGAAAAGATAGAGACAGGCCACACAAGGCTAAGCCTACTGACGACGCTAGCATTAAGCAAATCGTCAGTTCTCCAGAATTCAGTGAGGCACTTTTGCAGCTTGATGCCCGACTCGCTTGCTATGCAGGCCTCTGCCAAGACCATTTCAGAGTCCGATATGCTGCAGAAATCCACTTCGTCCTCCGAGCCTTTGGCGGTCTCTGCCTCTGTTGGGTCTGGAGCCACGACGCAGGCACCAGCTTCCAAGGAGGCCTTTTGCACTACCGATTCTGGCCAAAAAACGCCGTCTTCTCTTCCGACTACCATTTCTCAGAGACCGATGGATTCTGTCAGGCCTCAAAGCCAGGCCACTCCTAGGAAATCTGCTTCTAGTCACCATCTTGCTACTGCTTCCCTACCCCAAGCTCAAATGCTTAAAATGTTGGAGGATCTCATCTCCCTTATCCGAGGTTTTCAGCCCCACTCCAAAAAGGAAAAGGATTCCTTCTCCAGAAATTATGGCAGACCAAGAGTCTGAGGAATCTGATTATTCTGCCTTTGAAGAGGAACAACAGCCCTTAACTGTTTATTAATATTCAGATGCAGAGGAATCCATCCCCTCTGCCTCCCCTCCAGAGGACCTTAGGACTACCCACAGTCAAAGAAACAACTTAGGAAGTTTCTGTACCTGTCCCAGCACAGACCCCTGGCCATCCCACCTGTTCTAGAAGTGGTGGTTGATGTTTTCCTTGAATCCATTTTAGCCCCTGATGCCGTGCCTCCTGCTCCAGCTAAACCTGACAGGTACTACAGAGTACCAGATTCTCACAAATACCTGTACAGGAACCCTGCTGCAGACCCTAAGATCATTACACAGGGTCCCAAAGGAGATAAGACTAGTTCTGCCAAGAATCCTCTTCCTTCTGAGAAAATCTCCAGAGCTCTTGACAGATGGGATAAGAAAGTATACACCTCTGCAACCTGAGCTATCAGAGCACGCAGTTGTCAGTTCTATATGTTAAAATATTGACAATACACTTTGGGACAATTAAAACAGAAGATTGCTACCTCTCCTGATGGTGCCAGCACAAAAGAGCTGGCAGAATGACTACACTCTGCTTGTCAAGGGTCAAGCACTCATTACAATGTGGATAGGATGCCCTAGAAGCCTCTAGCAGGGCAGTAGTGACAGGATCTGCTATTAGAAGACATGCATGGCTGAAGGAACAACTTCTCCCTGTTCATGTCAAGTCTAAACTTATTGATGCACCCCTAGATAAGGAACGCCTGTTTGGTGAAAAAGCAGAAGAGGTGTTTAAAAAGATGGAAGACAAAGCAAAATCTATGCAAACAGTAACAGATTTCTTTCAAGTTCAACCACCCAAATTCAGCAGGAACTTCCCCTCTAAGCAATGGGTCTTCCCTGCACCCAGCAGACAGGGCCAAAGTAATCCTCACAGGGACAGGACATCCAGGCCACTATCCCAGGGCCAGCAATGAAGCACACAATGGACTACTTCCTCCTCTAAGGCAGGGAGTTTTAAACCAAGGTTCTATGGTAAGCACTCACAGTGACTCTCCCTCCCCCCTCTGCCATCCTTTAACTCATCTAAAACTAGAAGGAAGGCTCACCCTCTTCAAGGACAGTTGGGTTTCTATAACCAAGGACTAATGGGTATTAAAAATCATTTCTCAGGGATACAGATTCTCCTTCAGCGAACTCCCAGTTCTAAGAGGGTACCCAAACCTCCCCCCAAACCAGTGGGCAGAGGCATTAAAACAGGTAAAAACACTAATATCCCAGGGGGCAGTAGAACCCGTCCCTCCAGATCAAACAGGAAAAGGTTTTTACTCCAGACTATTCCTTGATCCTAGAAAAGAGGGCACTTGGCACCCCATCCTGGATCTGTCCTGACTGAACACCTCCTTAGTGGTCCCCAGATTCAAAATGCTAACCTTGCAGCATCTCCTACCTATGCTCACACAAAATGCCTGGCTGGTGACACTAGACCTAAAAGATGCCTACCTCCACATCCCCATCAGGGAGTCGTGCAGAAAATTCCTGCGCTTCAGAGCAGGCAATCAGCACTTTCAGTTCTCTGCACTGCCTTTTGGCTTATCTACTGCTCCCAGAGTATTCCTCAAATGCCTGGCCCCGGCTATAGCATTCTGCAGACAGAGAAATGTACAGCTTTACCCTTACCTGAATGCCTGCCTTATTCAGATGAACAGCAAAGAAAAGCTGCTCCAGGATCTTCTTTGTCACCATCAGCGAGAAAAAATTCAAAGCAAAACCCCACCAGGAAAATTGTTTTCCTGGGAACTGTGCTAGACCCCAGAAAAGTAGAGCTTCCTGCCTCTCTGCTTCACCCAGCTGGCTTCCAGAAGTCACCTCACTGTGAGGAAGTTCCTACAAGCCCTGGAATACATGGCATCTTGCATCCTTCTCATCCCTCTTGCCAGGCTTCACATGAGAAAGATTCAGTGGCACCTTTGATGTCAGTGCTCTGTCCCTAGAGACCACTCTCCCACTGATCCCTTGCATAAGGGATGAATTTCTCTGGTGGGCAGAGGCCTGTGCCATGAACAAGGGTCTTCCCTTCATCCTCCACCCTTCCAGCCAGACCATCACCACCGACACCTCAAACATAGCTTGGGGTGCTCACCTAGCAGGCAGGTGTACCCAAGGCCTTTGAAATGCCCAGCAACTTCACTTGCATATCAACCAGAAAGAAATGATGGCAGTGCAAAACAGTCTGACTTCCTTCCAACCCCATCTCAGGCCAGGGGTAGTCCTTATAAAGACAGGCAACGCCACAGTAATGTGGTACATCAACAAGCAGGGGGGCACCCAGTCTTACCCCCTGTGCAGGTTAGACATGAGTCTGTGGCTTATAGCCACCTCCATGGGGCTACACCTTATTGCCCATTACTTGGGGATCAACAACACACTGGCAGACCACCTAAGCAGAAACTTATTGAACCCCCCCCATGAATGGTAGCTCCACAGAGAAGTCTTTCTGCAAACCATCCAGGAGTGGGGAACCCCAGAGGTGGACCTCTTTGCCTCTCACCTCAACCACTAGCTGAACAAGTTTTGTACCAGGGAGCATCATCTCCTAGCTTGGAAGGTGGATACCTTGACCTTCCCCTGGTGCTCCCTCTTTGTGTACTCATACGTTCCTCTGCCCCTTATTCCCAAGGTTCTTATCAAAATAAAGAGGAGAGACCAAAGGCCATCCTCATTGCTCCAGACTAGCCCAGACAGCATTGGTACCCCTTACTACACAGTCTGACCTTACAGCCCCCAAAGCTGCTTCCCCTAAGGTCAGACCTTTTGACCCAGGAGAGGGGGAAGGTACTGCACCCAGACCTGCAGACTCTCAAGCTTTCAGCATGGCTCGTACACTAAAAACTAACAAGAAGTCACTGTTAAGCAAACAGATCCTGGACAACATCAGAGAGGCCAGAAGGCCCAGCACAAGAAAATCTTATGCAGGAAAATGGAAAAGATTCTGCTCCTGGAAACAGTCAAAAGGGGGCAGTACCTCCCAACCTTGAACCCTCTCATCCTGGATTACTTAGCATAGTTGCTCAGTAGTGACCTCTCCTCCTCTATTAAAATCCATGCCTCGGCCATCTCTACCCATTATGATTCAGACCCACCCCCCTTTTTCTCACCCTTTGATTAAGCAATTTCTCAGAGGGGGTTCTAATATTAGGCCTCCCAGAAAATCTCCTACTCAACCCTGGGACCTGAATTATGTGTTAGAGAAACTAACCTTACCTCCTTTTGAACCTGCCACTTCAACAGAATTGAAATACCTCTCTTGGAAGACTGCCTTCCTACTAGCTTTCACCTCAGCCAGAAGGGTCTCAGAACTTCAAGCTCTCATGGCTGTCAAGCCCTTCATAAATTTCCATGCAGACAGTCTCCTTAAGGACTAATCCCTCCTTTATGCCCAAGGTGGTATCTGACATGACCCTTAACCAGGCCATACACCTTCCCACCTTCTTTCCCAGCCCTCAAAGCAAGGGGGAAGTAATTCTACACTCCATAGATGTGCACAGACAACTTGGATACTATCTGGACCGCACTAAGCCATTCAGAAAAATTGACCAGCTTCTTGTAAGATTTACCCCAGGTTCAGAGGGGAAAGCCCATCTCCAAACAAACCATTTCCAAATGGATTTCACAGTGTATCCATTTTTGCTACAGACTACATGGGAAACCCATCCCTAAGTCGGGAAACCCATCCCTAAGTCGATCCATACTGACTCCACTAGGGCAACCTCCACTTGCACTGCCTTCCTCAGAGGTGTACCTACCAGGGACATAGTGGAAGCGGCCACCTGGACCTCTGTCTATACCTTTACAAAGCCTTACCACCTACCTCTCTTTCCTAAGTCCAGGGCAGGGTTTGCCTCTGCAATTCTGCAGGGCCTCCTGACCCATACCTAGGACTCTACCTATACTTCCACCCTTTACCTCAGCTTTGGGAATCCTCCCACAGGTGATGACTGCAACAGTGAAACATGAAGAACATAGTGCAGTTGTGTACTCTTACCATAAATGTAGATGTTCGAGTGTATTCACTGTTGCACTCTTGGTTTCCCTCCCTCCATCCCCCATTTCATATCTTCCCTTAGGGGGACACATGCTTCCCAAGGTGGTTCTTAACCACCAGGACCACTTCTGGATTTTCCCTTGTGCTTCTAATAGGTTAGGGCAGGAAAAACTGACGTAATGAAGTTGGCTGCCTTGCTTTATAGTACTGATGACCTGACAGACTACAGGCGACAGCAGCTGGCACACAAAAACATTGACTCTGATATTTGGGCCGGCCGAGTGCTACCACAGCAGGGATAACCCACAGGTGATGACTGCACCAGTGAATACACTCTAACATCTACATTTATGGTAAGTGTACACAACTATACTTTTCTGGCAATTATGACCAAACAGGAGTGTGGGTTGTGACCAACTCTGGCTGCATAAGCAATCCTTAAAAGAGTAATGCACCTCAATCCTCCATTGAAGAACCTCTCCCTTCGATTGGACCTGAATTTCATGATTGACACTCTTGACCATCTACCATTGTAGCTGACTGCTGGATTAATATCACTGAAGTTAATTTTTTGAATTTTATTTTTCTCTCTTTTTTATGACTGCCTAGGCTTTTCAAGATCTCCGAGCTGCAGGCCTTCTTGTATTGGGACTTTATATGATCCCTTTGTACTAACTCATCCTTCCTCCTTAAAATTAATTCTAGATTTCCTCTCTGTCAGCTATTTCATCTCCCTATTTTTACTTGCTAGTGCAGGAACCTGGGCAGATAATTCTCTTCACACCCTGGATGTGCACCAACAGTTCATGTTTATTTAGGTATTAGGAGGACACCATAATTATGAATTAATGAGTAAATAATAAGAGAATAAAAGAACCATGGCAGTTACAGTGAATTAAAGTGACATGCTTTACTTGAAGCAGGTGCATGAGTTTGGGAAGATTGGTCATCTGTCTCCTTTCTTCAAAGGTGAGAAGCTTTTGCAGTTGCCAGACAACTGCTACAATTCTGTTGTCAGAGGCTACTTCACTGGAGGTATGGCTGCTGCTGCTTGCACATAGAATCATAAGATCATAGGAAGCTAATAGGCTATTGACCCTGAGGCCCTTACAAGCCGAGCCAAGAATATAGCCCATGTTCTGACAAGTCAGCACCCAATGCCCCTGTCCAGCAGGGACACAAGTGGAATCCCAGGGGAATATTTTCCATTCCCCATCCAGTTGTCCAGGTTGCGCTTAAGTGTTAATGAGGTACTCTGCTTCATCTGGAGAGGGAGTCTATTCCACAGAAGGGGGAGTCTGCCATCAAGTCCTGTTAATGTCACAGATCAGGTTGAGGTTGCACGTGCGGGTTACTCAGGTGGAGCAGTACCATCAAGGCGGGGTCTGAGATTGCTTTATATGCCAGACAGAGGACACCTTTGAGGAGTCTGTATGAGACTGAGTACAGGGACAGGGCTTTTACCCTGTGTAGGGTAGATGTTTGAGGCCCTGGATTTTCCTAGTGTGGAACCTCTGTGGTCTCTTCAGCTTCTGCATTTGCTTTGTGAGGTACATGCTGAAAGGGACATTGTACTCATTAATGGATCTTATAAGGGAAGATACAGAGATGTTATGACTTCCTTGTCCTTGGATGAGTTACCTTTACTAATGAGGTGGGCCATTTAGAAAGCTTTCCGTACAACGGAGGCAATATGGTGGTCAAAAGTCAGTTTGCTATCAACCTGGGTGCCCGGGTCCCTCACGACCGATCGTGTGCTTTGGACCTTTTTATTAATGTGATTATGTGTGGGGATGTCAATCTTCCCAAAGGGGATGATGATGCATTTTTTGGCATTCAGTTTGAGGCCATGTTTCTGGAACCAGTCATTTGTTTGGGTGAGACCCTCTTGGAGGATGTCCGTGTCATTAGGGGAATTGATGACCGTGCCCAGCTTGCAGTCATCTGCAAACTTGGTCAGCCATAGCCCACTGGTTTTGGCCTGCACCATAGAAAATTATATCCCAAACAGAGGCCCCAAGACCGATCCATGGGGTACACCGCTCATTATGGGTCTACTGCTTGAGATGGCTTCCCCTATTTTGACTAGGTGGGTTCTATCACTGAGCCAGTTTGATACCCATCTGATAACATATGGATTGATGCCTAGTTGAGAGTTTGTCTGTTATACTCAAGTGGGTAGTATAACTGAATGCTTTGGCCAGGTCAGGGTAGACAATTGTGTAACATCTTCCCCTCATCCATGGCTTTGGTGACTGTCTCAAAGAAGTCTACCAAATTTAACAGGCATGACCCCCCCCTTATTTATTTATTTCAGTTTGATGACCAGGGAAGTCCAGTGGGCCTTAAAAGAGCCTGTTTTCAGTGGAGGCCCAGGGAGAAAAGCTCCAGTAACAATGACAAATATATTAGCATATACATATATAAAGCAAAAAAGTCATTCAGCTTTATGCAGCATTATACAGTAAAACATTTCTACATTCTACAATAATAAAATCTAGTAACTACAACCTGAGTCATTAACAGTGAATTACAACTGAAATTTTGCATTCTACAATAAAAGTAGTAAAAAGCTAGTAACAGAGCAGTCTAAGGGTCTTTAACAGTGAATTACATTTGAGGATGAGAAGTTGTTGGAAATAAACTATTAACAAAATTTGGAGGTTAAGGAGGGCAAATGATGTGAGTGCAGAGATGCTGCACAGAGTTAGAAGGTGGATTTTGATATAGGAGGGTCCTGTGTGAGGAAGGAGCAATGGCATTCCCACTTTGAAGGTAGGTGGGAATTGAGGAAGGATTTAAAGTTAGAATCATATTTCTAAGGGAGGGAGGAAGAGAGTTCCATAGTTTCCTTGATGAAAGCAAACTGTGTGGGATCAATCAAATGTTTGGAGGTTGCCAATGTCCTTGTTGATGAGGTCCATGATAATCCGTTCTATGGCCTTGTAGATCATACTAGTTAGGCTGATGGGTCTGTAATTTCCTGGATCGGTGGACGTTCCATCTTTATGTAAAGGGATGACAGTGGCTGTCTTTCACTCAGCTGGGGCAAAGCCGGTACTCAGGCTTTGGTTGAATTAGGGTGCCTGTTGGTGATGGAAGTTCCTGCCTGACTGCCTAAGTTCATGTAGGATTCAGCCTGGGATGTTATTGGGTCCCATGGAGACGGTATTTTTTGCCTTTGAGAGGGCAGTGATAACTTGCTCCCTGGAGATAAGGTGAGGGGGACAGGTCCTGGGTATGTCCTGATTTACTGATTGGGGATGACGTCAGAGGGGGTGAAGTTTTCACTGATCCTATCTGCTAGCAGGTTGACTATAACTACAGCATTTGTGTATGTGGTCTCCTTGACCACCAGTTCTGAGCAGATCTGAGTGCTTCCCTTGATTGAGAACATATTTGAAGAAGGTCATATGATTGTCTTTAGTAGATGGTGGCCAGTTTGGACTCTGTTTGCTTTGGAGGATTTCACTTGTGCTCTTATTTGCTTGTTCAGGCTAAGGAGAGCTTGCTTCCAGTTAGGCACTTTCTCCTTCTTGGTCCTGGACAGCAATTTTACTTTTATTATAGAGTTTATTTATTGCAGATGTGCACCGGACAGGTTTACTCTTGGTTGAGGAGGAGGATTTTGTCTCCTGTGGTATTCCTGATTCCATGCAGCTATATAAATGCCCATATAGTGCTTTGGAATGCATCTATTACAGATTTCTGTATTGTGACTATTTAGTCTTTGTTGCATGTCTTACCACAGTGTTATTGGTCTAGTTTAATTCCTGAATCAAGTTTCCTTGGTATGTCTGGTGTGTATAAGACTCAGCCCTCTGCACTTTGGTGTGTGGTTGTCCTCCAGTTTCTTCACTTTTGGTGGAGTATGCCTTGGAATTAAATCTGCTTAAAGTATTCCTTCAAGGCATTTTATAGTGTTAGATATAACAAGTACATTGTTTCTCTGTCTGTCCATGAGAATCTTTCTTTGATGGGTTACTAATACTCTTCCACCATCCCTGTGTGTGAGTTACTTTTGGTGTTCCTTTTAGTTGAGGTATTGTTAGCAGTATAGGTGACAACTTCGCTTTTTCATTTCTTGATTTGCAAAAATGTGCTTGCTGGTAGATTGTGAGAATTAATGTTGGTGTCGGTGTATCCAGATAGTGAAATCACAACATCCACTGACACAGATTTTGTGCCTTGAGTATTAGAGTTAAGAAAAATTCCTGGATTGTGATTGCTGAGCGATGAGCCCACTCATGAAATCTGTCTAGAAAGGGTTCCTTTACAGATCAGGTATGAAAGAAAGAATGTGTTTGAGTTAATGTGTTTGCTTGAAAGTGTTTGCATCTTTTTTCATTAATCAGTTTATGAAGTAATTGATATAAATTCAAGTGTGACATCATGGCTGTTACATCTGCTAATTCTTTAATAGGACAGCAGCCTACTTGACCACTGTCTTTCAGGTAGACCTTTTGTCTGTTAAGAGTTTTTTTGTCATTCTTGCTTCAAGTGTGTAGTTAGTATATAGAGAAGAAACTTTGGATGGATTGACTGTGTGGCAACATACTAATCACTCTATTTTGTTCCTGTTTTTGTATGAAAATACTTGTTTAAAATAATTTTTATTCAGTCTAGCCTTGTTATTGTACATTGGAAAATAATCTGTAAATTCTTTCCAGGTTCCTCCTACTGAATTCACATCTTCCATACCAAGTATTTTCATACATTTCTTCAGAAATCTACTCTCTTTTCTTATATTTTCCTTCTAGGTCCCCCTGATACATCCTCACTATTGCAAATCAAGTTCCAGTCTCCACCTGTAATGTAATATTCCCCACTTAAAGCTGATTATTTCTCCCAATATTTTAAACTCCATAATAGCAGTTTTAGGTAGAATATAAATACATGCCAGCATACTACTCCTTTCTTGCCAGATAACCTCTTGCTACCACAAATCTTAAATTATTGTCTTTTTTCCTCTTTCATTATTATTGGACCCTATATGTCAGTCAGTCAGTCTTATTCCCCTTTTCCTTTATCCCTGATATTCTACTGAATATCCATCATGAAATCCTTTCTTTATCAAATTCACATGTTTACTTCTTTCCAAATGTGTCTCCTACAGTATTATTATTTGCACTCATCATATCATAATGTAATTAGATATTTCCTTTTTATTTATTCCTGTAAGGCCCCATTTATATTCTAAGGTAACATGAATGGGGTAGCCATTATGATAAAGAAGCCATTGTTCCCTTCTGGTATACATGACAGTTTTTGTTGAATGTATATTTCAGTGTCTGTCTTACATGCACATACTAATGTTTAGAAGGCTGATCTTTTATGCATTTATTTCTTCTCATCTTAGATTTCAACCTACATCACATTTTCAAGATTTTTTTAAATTAAAACCTTTAAAGCACTAAATGCATTTTCAGAATACCCCATTCCCCTGTTAACTTAGAACAAACATCAAAAAATGTGTAGATTTTCAAAAAATGAAGTGTAAGCCTCCAGATTGGAACAACTGTCCCTAATTCACAGCTGCACCCACTTGTATTACATGACCTAAAGTTTAGTTTACCCCTGCTAAACCCATGTTATATCCTGTATTCCCACTTACACTAATTAGTGTATTTCCTTAAATGTATTCCCTCCCTCCCAGATGTGAAGAGCAGCTTGTATGCTTTCAGAAAACATTAACTTTTAGCTCTAAGAAAAAAATACTGGTTATCTTTAAATAAAGCTAAATTGTATACTGCTGTGAAAAAAGCATTAACATTTTCAGGCTGCTGAGGGGCTGCTGTCTCTTCTTACTTACTTTCCATAATTTCCAACTTTACATTTCACTGAACTGCTTGCCATTGCACCTTTTGAATTTTGCATTTCCCTGGCAAAGAATGGTCAGAACTGTGAAGGTTAATTGCATGCATCTGCAGACAGCTGATCTCCATGTGAAAGTAGTTGGCAATGAAAGCAAAATGGCTAACATCTCTGCAGATGCATGAAGGAATCTTTGTAAATTTCACTCAGAACAGAATGTACAACTGCTTTCAACTGCACATTTCTTGACTCCCACTGAAACCATTTGCTAGTGGAAAAAAGCATGCGAATATATTTGTAGATACAAATATAATAGAACAGTGTATAATTTAGTTTAATAGCCAGTGCCCTACATATAAATACCGAGTGCAAGTAGCAATGCTTCAGGAGAAAGATTTTGAAAGAAGTCAGCATATAAGTTTGGTAAAGGATTTCATGATGGATGTTCATCAAAATATCAGGGACAAAGGACACGGAGTAATTATACTAATTGCTGGAGGAGCTGCAATAGTGACAGAAAAGGAAAAAGGACAATAATGGTAGATAGACTTGTGGTTTTTATGTGCCGTTGGCTAGGGAGGAGGATTATGCTGGTATGTATTTATATTCCACCTAAAGCTGCTATTGTGGAGCTTAAGACATTTTTGGGAGAAATAATCAGCTTTCAGCAGAGAATATTATTTGTAGGTAGGGAATGGAACCTGTTTTGCAACTGTGAGGCTGTATTTGGGGACCTAGAAGGGAACATATAATAAAACATAGATTTCTTAAGAAATTTATGAAAATATATGGTATGGAAGACTTGAATTAAGTGGTAGGAATGCTGAAAGAATTTAAATATTATTCCCAAAGGTACAATAACTGGACTAGACACGACAGAACATTTATTCCACAGGAACGTGCATTTATTTCAAAGCTTTACACATATTCAGTAATTACTAAGATAAAAATACAGGATAATGAAGTAAACATGAGAGACTGGCACTTCCCTGCCTACCTGATAAAAAGAGAGGAATGTAAGGAATGGGTAGCCAAAATTGTTCAGGAGTTATTAGGGAAGAAAGAAATGTCTTCAGAAGTTATAACTAGTGAGTTGGATAAATGAAAATAAAGTTTCAGCATATGGCACGAGTAAAAAGAAAAAAAAGATATGGTTAAGTAGCCACTTTAATTATTTAGATGAGCTGACAAAAGGTAAAGTATTGCAGAATAAGGGGAATTTCACAGAATAGGAGAAGGTACAACTGCAGAGTTCTAAAGAGAAAATAAGGTAGTGTCTGGATAAAATGCATGAGTTTACAAAGATTACTGTTAGGCCAGTTTTTGATAACTGAGCGCAAAACCTTTTAGCACAATGACATATGCAACCAAAAGCAGAAATTGTTGTTGCTAAGCTTAGACAGGCTATAACAAGAAAACTAACCACATATCCTGTAGAGGAATGATATTTCAGTAGTTTTATGAAGATTTCTCTAAAGCAGAGAAATTTGGAAATCAAGAAAGAGCACAAATGAAAATATTTAATGGAAGACTTAAGTGTACCAAGGTTAGAGGTAGAGGAGGCTCAGCAATTAAGACAGGAGGAAAAGAGGTAAAAATAGTGTCATATAGTCAGTCTGAAAGAAAATATGGAAGCTAGGAAAGAAGTGCTAAAACTCTGGAAGGTTTTGTTTAATAGTATTTTAAAAGGAGGGGAAACACAAACATCCTGGAAGAAAACTGTGGTGACTGTAATACCTAAAGACAGCAAAGACCCATCAGACCCTGCTCCATATAGGCCCATTTCAATTTTAAACTGTGATCTTAGTGTTTACCGTTCTTTTAGCTATTATAAACGTAAAGGTATTGCCAAATGTGATAAGGATCAGTGTGGTTTTGTGGAAGGGAGAGAAGCATTTGACATTATTAATTGAACAGTGATGATCCAGAAGGAAGCAGAATGTAAGAAAATACTGCTGTTGTTGGTTGGTCTTAATGCAGAGAAAGCATTTGATTTTATGAGTAAGTTAGGAGAAGCATTTGCATTCCCAGATACAATAATGAAATTAACCAGGAGGATATATGAGGGCTCACGGGTGAAAATTGAAGTAGGAGGGTTCCTCTCTGGCAAGTTGTGTGAAGATAGAAACCAGGGGTGCCTTCTTTCCCTTCGTTATTTTCTTTGCCAATGCCTCTAAATCTAAAGCAAACAACCATCTCAGAAAGTCAAGGATGTAATTGGCATGGTAATCAAGAAAAGTTGGCTTTATTTGCAGACAGTATTGTTTTGTACCTGATAAAACCAGAAAAGGACATATCAGTGTTGTAGAATATTGAGACATTTTCGGTCTTTTGGGGTATAAAATTAATGAAGGTAAAACTTAAGGCTATGGCTGTAAATTATGAAGCAACGCATGAACTGATTCAGCAGTACCCATATTTATGGGGACACGGTAAAGTGAAATATTTAGGAGTAGGAATTAAAAAGCATTCTGGTATGGAATCTAAGGCTGTGTGGAAAGAGACACAAAAGAATATAAAAACTGAGAAACTGGAAGCTCTTGTTTATAGATGTGGAAAACTACCTTCAAGCAGTGAAAATATTTAATCCCTTTAGGCATATTTTTGTCAACCAGAGGAGAAGTTGTGGATAATAATAAGAGTTGAAGGAATTTAACTCTGAGGGGGGAAGAGAAGGTTCAAGTGGGATAAGTTGATCCTTCCAGTAGAACAAGGTGATCTAGGATTACCTGATGTGAAGGGATATTTTAGAGCTACACAGCTAAGGCTTATACACATAACACAAGTAGGAAGCTACAATTCAAAGTGGAAAGGAATGATGAAGCAGAGGGGGAATTCAAGAAATAAGGAGAGTGTAATTTTGGGAGCAGTTCCATAAGAACAGCCATACAGAATATTATATTAACAAAGTAGCAGAAAATATTCTAAGAACTAAGCCAACATGAGAATGGAAAAAGGGGATTTTGCTATTAAGAAAGCCTGCAAGTAGAGATAAAGAAAAAGGGCAATAGGGGGCTGGACTTTAGTGGAGAAAATAGGAAAGGAGCCATGGTACTGGGAGCAAATAACTGTAGAGGGAAAGGTTATAAAATGGATAAAGCCAAGAAAATGTTTGAACTGCAGGTTAGAGACTACCTTACCCACTAGGGAATGATTTTATAATACAGGTAAATAGGTAGGGTTAGGGGATCTTTAGTGAAAGACTGGCTCTGGTGTGGTTTAGTAGAATCTAGAACAGAAGCTGCTGTTAAAAAAAAAATGGATAATTAGTAGGCCATGTAACATATTTGTGAAGCTTTTCTGAATAGTTTTTCCAGCTCTGTGAATTTTCTGTTAAGGGATTGTACTGCTTGTTATTTCACATGGCTTGTTCGAAGCCTGTAGAATGCAGTGTTGCATTCAGTAATCATAAATGATCTCCCTGGAGAGACACTACGTGCCTTTCAGAATTGGATAGGGTACAGAATATGCTTTTTGACTTTGGTAGATTTTATTTAAACATTTTTATTAACTCATTCACGCCAGTGGTGCTCAGGAAGTTTTCATTGTAACTTCCAGTGGGAGGAGCCTAAGCCTTTTGACAGAATCAAATTATGTTCTCACATAGGTTCATAGGTAGGTACTAGGCTATTGGCCCTGGGACCTATACAAGCCCAGCCAAAAAAGTATCGTGGCTTTTGCCACCCAAGAAAATTATTTTCCTGTGCCACTGTTGAGCAGAGCCACAGAAGTGATCCCCGGGGGTGAATTTCCTATTTCCCATCCAGTCATCAAGATTTTTCTTGAAGAGTACTAATGAGGAGCTTTGTTTGATATAGATAGGTTACTTATTCCAGAGTATGGGAAGTCTCTGGGACAGGAATCTATCCCCCCCCCCGACATGTTCTGTTTATTGTGGTGACCAGGTTTAGGTCCCTATAGCATGTAGCTCGGAGGGATTGGGATTTCTTTGTGGAGCATGTCCAACAGCTCTGGGTTTGTTAGGCAGAGATCACCTCTGAGTAGGCGATATGCGATGGAGTAAAGCTGGAGTTTTTTGAGACGGTCTGCATAGGAAATCTGTTTGAGGCCGGTAATCCTCTTTGTGAGGTATTTCTGTGGCCTCTCCAGTTGTTATAGATGTCTTGTGAGGTACATACCAAAAGGGGCATTGTACTCTATAATGGGTCTAATGAGTGATGAGTAGAGGGGAACAGTGACCTCTTTTTTTCTGGATGAGAAACCTTTTGTGATGAGGTGTGCCACGTAGAAGGATTTCCAGACTACTGTGGCGATGTGTTTATCAAAGGAGAGACTACTGTCCACCTGTGTCCCAAGGTCTCTTATCACACTTTCGGTGTTAAGTATACTACCGCTTATGTTATACTTCATGGGTACAGTTTTTTTACCAAAGGGGATGACGGTGCACTTTTTGGCATTGAGCTTGAGGCCATGGCTTTGACACCAGGCATCTGTCTCAGTGAGGCCCTTTTGTAGAATGTCCACATCGTTTGGAGTTTTGATTATGGCTCCTAGTTTGCAGTCATCTGAAAACTTAGTTAGCCAAAGACCTTCTGTTTTAGCCTGTACTAAAGAGAAGCAGATACCAAACAGGAGAGGACCCAGGACTGAACCCTGTGGTACTCCACTTGTCACTGGTCTGAAGTCGGATTTGGAGTCTGCCACTTTCACATTGTGGGTTCTGTCAGTGAGCCAGTTGGCAACCCATCTTGTGACACTGGGATTTATACCAAGTTTAGTGAGTTTATCTATAATTCCAGAGTGGGGGATGGTGTTGAAAGCCTTGGCAAGATCTAGATAGGCTGTGTGAACCACCTTACCCTCGTCTACAACTTTGGTGACTGCTTCAAAGAAGTCGATCAGGTTTGGCAGACATGATCTGCCTTTTACAAACCCGAACTGGGTGGGGTCCAGAGTTTGGAGATTACCAGTGTCTTTGTTTACAAGTTCCATGATGATACGTTCCATGGCCTTGCAGACCAGGCTCATCAGGCTAATGCGGCAGTAGTTCCCAGGGTCCGTAGTGGCTCCCCCCTTGTGGAGTGGGATAACCATCGCTGTGCGCCATTCAGCAGGCACAAAGCCTGAGGTGAGGCTATGATTGAACATGGTACTTAGGTGAGGTGCCAGTTCGTTTTGTAGTTCATGTAGAACGCAGCCTGGGATGTTATCTGGTCCCATGGATGCTGTGTTCTTGGCTTTGGAGAGTGTGGTTTTTACCTGTGCATCCGTGATTACAGGAACTTTGCATTCTTCCGGTATAGAGATGGGCTCTTTAGGGGGTGAAAGGAGGGGGGTAAATTTAGCACTGAACCTATTTGCCAAGATGTTGGCAGTATCAGTTGGGTCTGTATATTTAGTGCCATTGGGCTGCAACTCAGAGCAGATCTGAGTGTTGCCATTGAGATTCTTGACATAGCTATAGAATGCTTTGTGGTTGTCTTTAGAATCAGTGGCGATTTTGTTTTCATAACTAGCTTTGGAGGATTTTATCAGGGATCGCAGCTTCTTTGGCTGACCATGGAGCTCCTCCACGCATGGGATTTTACTCGTTTGCAACAGTTTCTTCCTTCTGTTTTACAGTTTGTTTATGGCAGGGGACCACCAGATTGGCTTCCTTTTTTTTGGAGGATAGCGTCTTGGTTCTGTTTGGGATAGCATGATCCATGCACTCGTGTAAGTGCTTATAAAATGTTCATATTTCTGGAACCAAAGGGGTTATGAAAGAAGTATAAATGGCAAACTATTCATCGCAAACTATTTTTATAGTGGTAGTATTTTTTAGGTTCTAGGTCTTAAACCGACTTTTATAAGTCACAGTAAAAACAGTAACTATTACATTTGTAATATTTTGCAAACAACTTACAATATCTCAGCATCCACTCAAGTTGCACACATGCAGTCAGCAACATTTTATTATCTAGCTGAGGGCTTTCATACGAGACTAAGGAGTTCTGTCTGTATTGGTTGTTGAGTTATTGAGAAAAATGTGAAAGCTATATCTATATAAATTTATATCATATAAACAATTAATATATATTTACCTGCACTAGACAAAGGGCAAATATTAATGCAGTTGAGTTTGCTATTGTGTAAGCTTTAGGATGAAATATTTTAAAACCTTGTACATAGCATGGTTTTGGAATTATTGTTGCAAATATTAACGAGCAATATTAGATGCGTAGAGGCGTCAGTAGGAGTTAACTGCAGATGTCACTCTGATGTAATGAGCTAAGTCATCACATTTTAAGTTTAATATAGATCTGCAGCCATTAATAGAAAACCTACTGTTATAAAAGTTTCCATTGTTGTTATCCTGCATTATACACATTTTTATCAGTTTTATTCATTCCAACATTATATAATTTTCTCCATTTATGTGGAGGTGTCAGTATGTTTATAAGACAATACCTTAAAGCAGAAAGCCAAAAAAACAACAACTCGGTACTGCTTGTAGAATAATTAATACAGAGCTGCTAAATATGTTTCATTGCAGAGTAATAACTCAAGAACCCCTTCTGGAGTTATTCAAAAGTTCCCAACAGTTAAACCTCATTCAAAAATGTCATCTAAACCACTGATCTAAAGGCTTCTTAAAATGGGACTTGTTTTCACTGGTTCAAGTTTCAAGTGGCACACTATTCCAAACCCATCCTTCTGCATGCTGAAAAACATGTTTCCTATTTTTTCTAGGTATCTTATACAATTCTGTTAACATACCATTGTTCCTGGTGTTAAAGTATGGTTGAGAAATGTAACTCTCAGTATGCCAAATAGAACACCGTCCTTGTAATATTTAAACATCAATAACAAATCTCCCCTAATAAGTATATAACACACAAAGTGTTCTTTGTAGTCTTTAAGCCTAAGAAAATTGTCTTGAGGTCCAAATCAGTTTTGTTAAAGTCTTTAACCAACAAAATTACCTTTGTAGTCCTTAAGTATAAGAAGATAGTCTTAAGCCCTAAATAAGTGTCGTGAAATATTTCTGGATGTCCTCCAGTCTTAACAGTTGCACTTCCACAATACTCAGAAATAGGTCTGGTTGCTTATATAAAGGAACCAAAACACTGGCATCTCTGCTGTCAAAACAGTAGGGTAGGCAGTAGGCCATAACATTTCCTAATAGTTTTTATGTGTTCATTGAAACTTAATCCTGAGTCTGTTATAATCCCTAAATCCTTTCTATTTTCAATTAAAACAATTACTTGTCCATCCCAACATTATTCCCTCCAAGGTGAAGTAAAAAGCATTTTTTAACATTAAATTGCATGGCCACTGAACTAGTCCACATATGCAAGTTATCCAGAAACCCCTACAATTTTATTTGATCACAGATATTACTTACAATTCTAATTATTTTAGTGTCATCCTAAAACTTACTTTGCCAGACATCACTTGAATATGGAAATTGCATCTTTAAAATACCAAAAAGGCCTGGTCCCGAGACTGAACACTATGGGGCACCCTTATAAATTTTCTTGGATTTTGAAATATAGTGCTTAATTCTCATTACATAATGCCTAGCAGTTAATTAATTAGCCACCCATTGTATGATATACATATTAATATTTAAATTAAGCATCTTCCTCAAAATCACTTCATGATGTACTGCATCAATTTGGTTCTAGTGAAATCCAGGTATACTACATCCAAAGGTAAACCCAGATCCCGAGCACATACTACCTCATGATAAAAAACCTAGGATGGATTGGTATCACTTGCCTGAAATTTACTGATAAATGTCACTGAAAACCTAGTACTGAAATTTGTTTGAGATAACCTTTTTGCAACATTAGGCAAGATACAGATATAGCTACTCAGCCTAAAGTTCAAAAATAAAAACGTCAGGTAGAAGAATAAGGAAACTGCGAACTGTACATGTGTTAAGCTGCTTTTTTAATGCACACACTTTTCATCCGGGCACAGTTCAGACTTCTTCAGACACAAAAACACAATAAATGTAAAAGCACACACTAAAATACTCGTGTAGGAACAGCACATGACTAGATGTGCCCTATCTTAGCTGTGTGCCCTATCTTAGACAATTAAATGATTAAATAATTAAATGATTAAATATCACAAAAAAACCCACCCTTCATTCGTCTCACTTTCTGTTGAAATACAAAATGTCACTGACCATCCTATCGCTGTCAACTCTAAGAATATATATACAAAAATAAACATATTCATGGGTTTGTATTAGAAGCATGAAAACCCTAAACCACGATTGCTCACATGAGTGAAAATGCCGGTGATCGAAGTTGCTATTGTGGGGGGCTGCACCCCCCACACCCCCTGCTAACTATATATTCTAACTCAGAGGTTGCACTACAGTGAAGAAAGGGCAAATATCCCACTCCTCACTTTAACATTACCCCACAATCACACTTTCGATTCCCGGCATTTTTGCTCGTGTGAGCGTTCGTAGTTTAGAGTTTTCGTACTTCTAATATAGACCCCATATTCACAATGAGATATAGTCACCAGTAAATCATAAGAAGTAAATGATAAACAATGACATTAAAAGCACCATAAAAATCAGGTAAAAAGCAAATGAAATATATATTCCAATGGCTCAACTGTATAAAACTCATTCAAGGTGTACCGTTCAAATGTTATCAAAAGAAACTTACACTTAGCCTGGATAATATACCTAAATTCCTTACTTTTAAAACATTTAGAGAAGTTTTATAGTAAATGTTGCTCACTAGACATAAGTGAAAGATCGCTTAAACACATTATCCTTAGTTTATCACCCCACACCACGTCTTTCTGTATACAAAACATTCAGTGCTGACCCAGACACACTACAATCTACAATGAAGGGTCCAGCTCGGAAAAACAGATAAAATTAGCATATACTAAAATCCACCTAGAGTGGATTCATCAGAATTCCACCTATGAGCCTTATGGCCCAGTCTAAAGACAAAAAACTGTCAGGGGGTAAATTAATTATATATGTACGAACACAGATCATATACTCAGCTCGCCGATTCAAGTGGAATCAAGACGGAACAAACCATCCCTTCTGGTATACATAGGGTGGTTTAATAACGAAGAACATTCAAAATCTGGAGTCTTAGTACTTGTAAATGGGCTAACCGGACAAGGGAAATATAAAGGAAAAGCAGTGATTGTGTGTTATTTACAGTGGTTAGTAGGACAGTAATGTGATATGCTACATGTATAAGGTCACAGTTTTGCTAATTTTATGGATTCTTTTTTTTCTTAACACCTTTATTGAATTATCACTTAAGGCATAGGCAAACATGCTAAGAAAACGAAGCATATTAACATGTTCACAGTTGCATTGTACATCATGTACATGATTTTATACAGTTGTCATCAATCCGTTACATAGATTGCTTAATTCCTGCCTTCCCTTAAACCTCACTCTAAAACATTCTGCATATATTGTTCAACAGTTTCCATTTTTTTCTGTGTAGTTTTCTCCTACCCTTTTCTAAACATCCCACTTCCTTTTCTTTTCTGTCCTGTCTTGCAGTATTCAATACTTCAAGTACAGTTGGTTTAGATGTTGAGTTCCATTTTCTAGTAATTGCTTTTTGGCAGTCACCATAATTAAACGTAACAAGGTCTTAATATGTCTAGGCAGTTTAGAGCCTGTATCCCAGCTAAAAAAAAAAAAATCTTTTCCTTAGTTACACCCAGTATTTCTGGCAGATTACTTTGTAGGGAATTTTTAGTCTGCCAGCTCACTCTCCAAAACGTATGTTCCCAGTTAACTCTTTCTTCCCAGTCATACCTCCAACATTTGCCATCTACACAAAGAAAAATTCTTTGGACTCGTCTTGGGGTATACAAATACTATGCAAATACTCCAAGCAAAAATCTTAAATCTTCTAGACTTTGTTGCATGTTTAGGAGTCATAGATATGACCTCCCACTGTTTCCTTGTGAATTGCTTATCCAGTGTCTTTCCAGTCTTTTTTAACCTCCTCTGATTGATTCCTGTAGTTATCATGCAGTATTTTATTTGCCCAACTAATTATCCCATTTTTAACAGCAGCTTCTGTTTTACATTCATTTAGAAACTGTACCAGAGCAGGTCTTTCACCTAGGATTCCTCTCTCTCTTTCCCCTTTGCCAGTACTCTGGTACCTCAACCTAACCTGCAGTCCAAACGTCTTATTTGCCTTTTCCCATTTGTTACCTTTCCCTGTATAGTTATTTGCTCCCAATACCTTGGTTCCCTTGCCAGTATTCTCCAGTAAATTCCAGTCCCCCTCTTGCCCTAATGGAAGTCATCCCTATCAGAATCACCTTTCTTCATTCTTGCTTTGGCTTAGTTTAAAGAATACATCTGATGTTGTAAATCTTCATTCATTCCTGACTGTTAGGACTTCGGTTCCGTCCTCGGAACCGACATGGCCGTTACCAAGCTCACGCCAGCCAAAAACTCTCAGCTACGTCCTACCCACAATGCCCCTCTCATAGCCTCTTCAGATCTCGTTTGCCACATTCCTAGTCAGACGTGCCAAGCCTTTCTCTCAAGCTAAGTGTAATGTTTTTTTGTGGATTATCTACATAATTACCTTTTAGTCAGGTTTTTCTCTTAAGCCTTTCTCCTAGTTTTTACTTCCATAACCTACCCTCTACCTTCGGTAGTTCTTTCGTACAATTGTTGGTACCTTTCCTTTACCACTTGTGGTATTTCTTAGTACCATTGTTGGTACTCTTTCTTTCTATCTGTTTGTAAAAATAAAAAAATAATAATCCTCTTCTACTTACTATAACTGTACTGTTGTTTTTTTTTTTTTTTTGTGAAGTCTGATAAAACTAAATTGGGTTTTAAGCAGTGTGATAAGTGCGGGAGTAAGATGCCCAACACACGCCCAATGTGTTTATTGTTTAGGTGTTGACCATATTAATGTGTCTTGTGATATCTGCTCTGGCTTCAGCAAACGTCCATTAGTTGAATGCAAGAACAAACTCATCTTGAAGGGCATGTTGAAAACACCCTTCTCGGAGGCTCTTTCTGGGACGGAGGTCTCACCACTTCCTAATCCTAAGGACATTAAGAAACATAAGGAAAAACATAAAGATAAACTGAGTCACTCTGCACCGTCATCTCCGTCCTCTTCTGAACCGAGTCAGCACCAGACTATGGCGCCGTCCACGCAGACTGCTTTCGCACCGGCATCTCTGGCTTCTCCCTTGCTGCCAGCCTTGATCTTATCATAGGCTACTACTCCCGTACCAGCATTGGTGCCTTCCTCTGCCATGGTACCGATGTCTTACTCTGCTCCACCTATGATGACATCTGCGGTCCCAAAGATTGTGCACCTTGCCAGAACAAGGTATTCCCCATCTTATGACCCTTTTTTGGGGCAGCAATTTAGCCCTTTTATCAAAAGACCTGAATCTCCATCGGCAGCGTCCATCAGATCCACCAGGAGTCTCTCTGAACACGATGTACTGAGGGTTGTGGGCCGGCTTTTGGTAGCTATAGAGGCTTACCAACTCTGACTAGGTCTTCTCTCCCTCTTGGAATGGAAGCTTTCTCGGCATATTCACCTGTTTATCCTCCTCTGACCTCCTCCCAGGTTTGGGAGATTTTGGTACCGATGTCTGTCCCAGTGCACTCTGTCTCAGTGCCGACAATGGAGGCATCCCTCTCGGTTCTGATTACTCTTGGTGCCATGGCTCCTTCGGAACTGCTGCACTCTCAGAGCAGTGATTGGGCTGTTGGCACCGTGACTCCTAGTTTGGCGCCCATTTATTTCTGTTGCGCCGTCTATGGCTCTGACTCCGGCACCTACTGGTCCTCTCAGAGCTCCTTGCCTGGAGGTGGGCTCATCAGGGTGGGGTGTGACCACGGTTCCGAGGTCATCCTTCTCGGTTCTGGGCTCCCATCCCTCTTCTGGCGGGTCTGCTTTCCAAGTGGTGGAGAGGGTCTTCACTTCTACAGGTTCTCAGTTGGCACCATTGGCATTAGAACCAGAACCCCCCCCCTCTAGTGTGCAACTGTTCCAGCTCCCTACTCTGGGATCTTGGGCATGGGAGCTGCAAGACCTCCCCTTGAAGGGAACCCTTTCTCCGGAGCTCTCCTCAGAAGACCCCACTGGGGAGCCACCGCGGAAGAAACTTTGCAAGAAGAAGCATCTCGATTCCCCTGTGGAATCCATCACAGAAGACGCCGATTTCGATGAGGGAGAAGGATCCTCAGGGTCTGCCCCAGAAGATGTCTCATTTGGAGAAATTCTTGAGATCCTCAACTGAGGGGAGATTGGAAATCCTCCAACCCTTCGGAGGAGTTGGTGTTCTTGCAGATGAGCTCATTAGGCTTATCGTGCAGCATGCCTGGAAAGCCCCTGAACAACATAGAAGCTGTTCCTCAGTGGCCCGATAAAATTTTGTCCACACCTGAAGACCAACCCAACTGGTCCAAGCAGCTGGTAGTAGATTTCATGGTCATGGCAGCAGCCACTAAGAGGGAACTGGCAGAAGATAGTTCCACTGTTCATCCCCCGAACAGGGATTCTTGGGCTATGGACAGACTGGGGAAGCCGACCTTTGCTTCAATGATTTTTGCCATTCGGTCGCTGAATTACCTGGCACAGTTTACTCGCTTCCAAAGAGACCTAATTTCAGAAATGTGTGCCTCTTCAGCGGGGCTATTGCCTGAGCATGTACATGATACTGTTGCCTCACAGCTAGCTACCCTAGAATCCATCTCGAACTCCTCAGTGTGCTTGATTTCTCACTCCACCGAGGGAGCAGCTTGAGAAGATGCATCGGGCATCGTCATGAGATGGCATGCTTGGATGCGTTTGTCTGACTTTGCGGACCCTTTCATAATCTTCCTTTGCCAACGTGCCTGTTGACAAATCTTCCTCTTCGGTCTGAAAGTAAGAGGTGCACTATCACACAGTGAGAAGGATGGAAAAACCATGTCTGCCATGGGCATACATCCCCCCCCCCCTCCAAAAGATCCTACTCCAAGAATCAGAGGAGAGGAAAACTGTGGTTCAAGAAGTCCCAGGGATCTTTTTGTGACGCTCATGACAAGCGTTCCCCCCAGGGCAGAGGGGGCAACTCATCTGGAAGACGTCCCTTTTGGGGCAGAGGGGGTCTGCGCAACCAGGGCACCCAGGACTCGTTCTCTGGCAGACCCTTCCAGCGTTCCTGAGCAGCGGCCTGATTGCTTTCCTCTGAAAGCAGTCCGAGACTATTTTCTCTGCACCAACAAGCCTGGCAACTCGTAACAACAGATTCATGGGTGCAGAGAATAATGTCCAGAGGCTGTCATATCCCATTCGATCTTACTCCCAAACCTGTCTAACCGAATCTCCGATGTTCCACCTGGTGAGAGGGATGCTGCAGCCCTGGAAATCGGAAAGCTGCTAAGAAAAAGAGGCCTCCAACCAGTCCCACCAGACCAAATAGGATCCAGATTTTACTCGAGGTTCTTTTTAGTGCCAAAAAAGACAGGGGACTGGAGACCGATACTGGATCTCCACATACTAAACAAATTCATCAAACCACAAAAATTTTGGATAGTCACAGTGCAGTCCATTCTCCCCTTTCTGGGCAAAGACTACTGGATTTGCTCTCTAGACCTTCAGGATGCGCATTGCCACATAAAGATGGACAAATGCTCCCGGAGATTTCTTCGCTTCCAGCTGTGAGCCAATCACTACCAGTTCAGGGTACTGCCCTTTGCTCTCTTTGAAGGCCCCAGAGTGTTTACCAAATTTATGGCAGTCATTGTAGCTCATCTCAGACTACAAGGATTCCAGGTGTTTCTGTATCTAGACGATTGGCTCCTCACCGCCACGACCAGGAACCTTCTCATTCTCAGTCTCTCTTACACTCAAGGTCTTGCTGTTTGCCTAGGTGTCACGATCAGTATGGAGAAATCAAACATGTCCCCAACAAGAACACTGGAATTCATTGGAGCGATCTTTGACAATGTCCTACCAAGCTTCCCTTCCTCCTCACATGCTTTCAAAAGTAAGAAACCAGATTCAAGTCCTCCTTCCACAGACATTTGTACCAGTATGCCTTGTACTACAACTGTTAGGCTCTATGGCAGCAACCATTACCCTAGTACCCCTGGTGAGGTTGCACTTGAGACTATTACAGTGGCTCCTTTCATCGCAATGGTCGATCTTAACCCACCCACTTGACCACATGATATGTCTTACAAACCTTTCCAAGAAAGAAATGCTGTGGTGGATGAAGCCAGAAACAAATCTTTGGTGTCGACCGTTCTGTCTCCCCCAGCCCAGGGCCACAGTGACCACGGACGCTTCCCTGTTAGGGTGGAGGGGGGCATTTTCAGGAAAGGATGGTCCAAGGCACTTGGTCCCCCATAGAGGCCAATTTGCACATAAATGTCCTGGAATTGAGGGCAGTTCTCGTAGCGTTGCAAGCGTTCCACACATCCCTTCCTTCCGGGACCATTGAAATTCAATAAGACAACATGTCAGTCGTCTGGTGCATCAACAAACAAGGCAGAACCAGGTCTTACCCCATGTGTCGGGAAGCCGTGAGAATATAGCATTGGGCGATGGCTTCCAACCACTTACTCATAGCAACACACATTCCTGGGAGCTCCAATCTCATTGTGGACAATCTGAGCAGGAACAGTTGATGCCTCACGAGTGGTCCCTCAACCGGATTATAGCCGCTCAAGTCTTCTGTTGCTGGGGCAGGCCTTGCTGCGATCTGTTTGCTTCACCCCTAAATAACAAATGCAGAAGCTACTTTTCCCTGATCCCCCTCAGGGGGAGTCACCGAGGGATGCTCTGACGCATGATTGGTCCCCGGGTCTACTGTACGCCTTTCCCCCCCATTTCCCCTTATCCCAAAATTTCTACAGAAAGCTCAAAGGTTGAGAAGCAAATTGATCCTCATTGCCCCTTATTGGCCCCATCAAGTCTGGTTCCCTTTCCCCTGGCCTCACCTGATCCACAGCCCATGGATCCTGGATCAATGTCAAGGACTTCTGACCCACCTTCAGGGATTGATGCATCCCAGTATCCACAGTCTCAAGCTCACAGCTTAGTTTCTCCACTTGCGGTGATAGCCAGGCTACCTGATATTTCATCCCCTGTTTGCGAGATCCTCCTGGCTTCGCACATACCATTTACCAGAAAAATTTATTTCAGTAAGTGGACTAGGTTCTCCATATGGGCCAAAGAACAAAACCTGGATCCTTTCTCTATGCCTATTCAAAAGATCCTAGAATATCTCACTACCCTGTTACACTCTGGAGCTTCTGCATCGACAATTTATCAGTTATCACACAGACTGTGCAAAACCTTCATGAAAGGAATATTACGTATTAAACCTCCTGTCAAGCCCCCTACAGAACATTGGGACTTGACGTTGGTGCATCATTCGTTAACAAGTCCTCCTTTCGAGCCTTCTGATTCATGCAATATGAAATTTTTGTCCTGGAAAACCCTGCTCCTAGTAGCCCTTACCTCAGCGAGAAGAGTTTGAGTTGCAGGCCTTGAGTGTCAAGAGACCTTATTTGATTTTCCACGAGGATAGAGTTTCTCTTCATACTAATCCCTCCTTTTTGCCCAAGGTCATTTCTGTTTTTTCCATCAACCAATCTATTGATCTGCCCGTTTTCTTTCCCCATCATTCAAATAAAGGGGAGTACCTTCTGTATACTCTTGATGTTCATAGGCAACTTCGTTTTTACTTGGACAGAACAAAATCTCTTAGGAAGTCGGATTTATTGTTTGTAGCATTTGCAGGACCCAGACTGGGTAAGCCTGTTTCTAAAATGACCTCATCTTGGCTCAGAAATGCTATTACTTTCATCTACCAACAAAATGTCCTTGCCTTCTAAAGTAAAGGCTCATTCAACTAGATCTATAGCAACCTCAGTGGCTTTTCATTCCAGAGCCTCTATGGACGATATCTGTAGAGCAGCCATGTGGGCAAGTCCACATACCTTTATCACTCATTACAAATTGGATTTGACATTCAGGGGAAGGAACATCCTTTGGTTCTATAGTGCTCAGGAATATCCTTCTTTAGGGCCACCCAGGAATAGAAGTAGCTGGGAACTCTATCCTAACAGTAAGGAATGAATGAAGATTTACAACTTCAGATAAAGAAGTTATGTCTTACCATAACTTTTCATCTGTGTTGTAGAGCTCGTTTCATTCATTTCTTCCCGCCCTCCTTCCCCCTGCCTAGACTCCTGCTGGACTTTTGATTACCTTATTACGTAGGGTATCTGCTCAGACAGAGCCGCCTCCGGTTATTATTAATCTACTTATAGTATAAGGGCGGGCAAACTCTATCTGAAGAGACTATGAGAGGGGCATTGTGGGTAGGACTTAACTGAGAGTTTTTGGCTGGCGTGAGCTTAACGGCCGTGTCTGTTCCGAAGTCCTAACAGTAATGAATGAATGAAGATCTACAACACAGATGGAACGTTATGGTAAGACATAACTTCTTTTTTTTTTGCTACTTTATGAATGTTATATTCTGTATGACTGTTATTCTCTTTAAGGATCTGCATCCAAAATCACATTCTGTCCATATTTTTTGAACCCCCCCCCCCCGCTTCATCTTCGTTCCTTTGCACTTTGAATTGTAGCTATGTACTTGTTATGTATATGAGCCCTGACTGTGAACTGTATGGCTTCTTGAGGAGTATATGAAGCTTTCACAGATATATTCTTTGGGATCTTTGTACGTTTTCAAGGAGAAATCATTCAAGACATACAGGCTTCAACCCACCATCCCCATGAGTGTAACATTTTAGAATGAATAACTTGATGTCCAGTACGTTGCTTGTTCACACTGTGTAATGATGATAATGAGTTATACTCATGTCATGTTGTTTCCTTCAGTGTAAATTTGCACAGAAATTTTGGGACCATCATTTGCCTGCCATAAATTACCTCACAGCAAGAGGTTCTCCTTTTCGATTCTCGGCGTGGCTTGGGAGTGCCTTCTGTGTGGAGTCTGCATGTCCTCCCCACGGTTGGGTAGCATTCAAAAGACATGTGTGTGTAAATGGGCGTGCTTTCGTTGAAGGTTGGGCATCGAGCTGGCACCATGGCGTTTCGTAAAAGGTCTACTGCCAATCATTAGCGGACCGGAGTTCCGCTGTGGCGACCCCTTACCGGGAAAAAGCCAAAAGACAAACAACAACAACATTTGCCTGCCATAAATTACTTTTGTTTTCGGAGGGGGTTGCTTTCGATGAAGAGCACTAAAGTAATTTATGGAAGGCAAATGATGATCCCAGAATTTCTGCATATATATATATTATTTCAGGTACCCTCACTCTCGTTGTTTTTTTTTTTTTTTTTAAACTAAGGAAATACATATGATGCCTGGTAGTGCGCTTGTGTTTGCCATCATAAATATGTAAAATAGATTGGTCAAGGTGCATTCCCTCAGGGCTGTGGGCTGTTTCTGACTGAAATGCAGCCTCATCCACTTCATTCTTAGCCACCATTAGGGATGCCATTCACGGCTTTTGATTCTGTCCTAAAATATGCATATGCAGCAGAAGACATTTCAGACTAAACTGGAACTGTTGTATGATGGGGCTCTCATAACACAGGTCTCTGAAAGTGACTGTAGTAGCAGATCAAAGAGTCTTCACCAATGTTTCCCTTGTAACATTTTATTCCTGAATTCCTCACCACCTTCAGTGTGCAACTTCAGGGCTGTTTGTCACACACAGTGCCCAGATGTTTCATTTTTTTCTGTTTTTTTTTTCCTTTGCTTGCCATCCATTGTGTCCTCCCCCAAGTGGTCTTAAGCCCGTTTTTTGTCTGTACTAAATATCGTGGGGATGTTTTTGAAAACTGCCTGGATGGACTGTCTTGTTGACAACCATGGTTTGTGCATTTGTGCCCTTGAGGCAATGAAGGCACTGTCATTATGGCCCTGAACTCTACCTGGTTGAAGAGATCTGCAACACATGTCCAGAAGTCGTTTCCTACCCAACATCACCTGATACTGGCAAGTGAGTATGTTGGAAGAGAAGATTCTGGCATCTGGATCGTGAAATCCAAAAATGGGTTTGTTTTGTGAATGTCTTTTAGTTACCTAACTTAGTGTTAAATTGAAGATGTAGACTCTGTTTTATGTAGTGAAGTGTCTTGTTCCAAGGTTGAGGTAATGTCTGGTTGACATACGTATCTCTTCTTTAATTACTGTTATTGTTGTGCAGGCTGAGTAATGTACTCCTTGAACAGATGTGCAGATTATAAATGCTCGTATCCAAGCAGAATGATTCCAACAGTGCCGGATTGCTGACATGATCAATAAAATTTTCCTCTCAGTCTTTAATACAAGGAAAAAAAATGAAGGATGTTCTTTGTAGTCACTGTTGTAGTTCTCACTCTTGGGCTCTCCTGCCATGCAGAAGTCCACAACTGCCCAATTTCCAGAGTCTTTACATCATCCCTTGTTGACAGATTTCCAAAGACAGACATCTGAACATTATTGGTATAAGAAGAATATCCCTCAGCACTGGCACCATCTTCAGTTCTTTCTAACCATGCAGTCTGAAGCACTTCACATGTAGTCAGTACGCTCGCAGTCCATCTGTTGGCTCATTTTTTTCCAAAGAACAGTCTTCCATTCAGATAAGTACCCAACTGGGGAAATTTCTGTACTAATTTAATATTTAAAAAAAGTCACTAATTGCTTGAAGTGTGGGAAGCAAATACCTCACTAATATTTTCAATCATTTTTTCTGGTTGGGGACACAGAAGGATGTCACTAACTGTCCTAAGTGTGAAAACTTCCATGTGAAAACTCTAAAATGTAGGGCTGAGTTACTACCTGCCCATAAGGCGTCCTCCTGTTTAGCTTCCCTGGTGGAGTTGCAATCCACTGCTACCCCAGGGCCTTTGCAGACTCCTGTGTTGGCTAGCGTCATTAAAAAAAACAAAACAAAAAAAAAAAAAAGAGAAAAAGAACAAGGACCAAAATACTTTAACTGTAGCTCTTAAACTGACTGATGACCCAGATGAAGTGCCTTGCAGCCCCCTGGTCCAGTCCTAGGCCCAAACCCTCTTGCCCAACCCCTCATGAGGCCACCATGGTTCCTGCAAACCTAAGACTGCTTCTAAGGCACATATGCCAGTTGGATATAAGGTCTGTTTGCAGGCCTTTGCTTCCAACATGTGTGCCTTGGGCCTCGAAGGAAGACTCCTTGTCTTCCTAGACTGTCGAAGCTGCATCCAAAGTCACGGTTATACGAATGCATCCTCCAGTCACCTCCTAAAATATACATTAAAACCAAACCTATTCACTTTTCTCTTTGCCAACTTTGCCACTTCCTCTGACCACTTCCTTTCAGACTAAAGCCCAAGATTTCCTTAAAATATCATAGGAGTTTATGGCCCTCATGAAATCTGGAGACCTCTCTCATTCTTCCACCTCTGAGGCCTTCCCATTTAAAAGGAGCAGGGAAGTAGCTTTTCAGGAAGAGGAAGATTCCTCTAACTCTGAGGATGAGGAAGAATGGTCTTACATGGGCCACTCGCCACCACAAATGTACCCAGACTCTGACTCCAATAACTTCCTGTCTTCTGCCTCACCCCATGAGGACCTTTCCTTTGCGGATACCCTGCATAGAATGAAGGAAGCTTTCAGTTGGGAAGGTAAGCAGTAGTCTCAGGTCAGACCCACCACAGGGAAATGCTAAGCTTACATTCACCCAGACAACTGGCTGGTCCTCATGTATGTGTTGTATTGGATGATGCCTCTGAAGACATTGCTTAAAACCCTGATTTTCTTCCCCCGTGCTCCTAGGAAGCTTCACAAGTTTTACTGAGTGCTTGAATCTCACAAGCACCTCTACAAATACCCTAAAGCTGATTCTTCTGTAGTCTCCACTGAATTCACAAAAGGTGTGCCTAAGGGACCAACAAGATATTTCCTGCCTAATGACAGCAAGAGTAGATTGTTAGACAGATTTAAGAAGAAAGCTTATACCTCTGCCACCCTAGCAATCAGAGCTTTGAATTATCAGTTTCATATTCTAAAGTACCCTGAATCTCTTGAAGACAAAATGTTAGCTAAGGTAGATTCTTATTGAGGATAGGGCCTTATCTAGGGAAATCCATGAGATAGCCAGAGAAGGTTTACATTCTCCAGACACTCCATAAAATGTGGCTATGATGCCTTAGATGCATCTTACAGAGCAGCTGCCACAGAATCTGCCATCTGCAGACATGCGTGTCTCAAGACCCAACCCCTGATAGATCAGGTAAAGGCTGAACTAAAGGTTGCTCTATTAGACAAAGAATTTATTTTTTGTCCTCCAGCAGAACAAGTTTTTGAGAAACTGGATAAAAAAGGAAAGCAGATTAAAATTGTGAAAGAATTTTACCTGTCTCCAATTCCAAGGAATTACCCTTCTAAACTCTGTCCTTTCCCACCTAGACAAGACAAGGGGAGGCCTCCCCATGGCAAAAGAGCAAGACAGTCTAGGAGATGGTAAATAGAAATAATCACAGAGCATGGAGATCCAAAGAGCCCACCCAGCACAGAGAACTACTGTGACAATGTTCTACCCCCTTCCTTACTCCCTCCCCCTGAAAGCCTCTGGCAGGAAGATTCTTTTTCATCCTAAACCAGTGGAAAACCATCACAAAGGACCAATGAGTCTTCAGCATCATTGAGAAGGGGCACTGTGTTTAGTTCAAAGAAATACAAAACAAGAAAGCCTTTTTACCACCTATCCTCAGAGATGTACTTCACCAAGGATCCATTCAGCCTGCCCCTCCAGGACAAGAGGGAAAAGGCTTCTACTCAAGAATGTTTCTAGTTCCAAGAAAAGAGGGTACCTGAAGACCCATAACACATTCATAGACAATACCTGATTTGTAGCAACAGGTTCCTACTTCCAGTTCTCTGATTTACCATTTGGGCTTTCTCCTTGAGTTTTCACAAAATGTGTAGCACCTCTGATAGTACATTGTAGAACTCTAGGGGTTCATATTTACCCCACTTAGACTACTGTCTCATTCAGGGAAGATCCACATCAGAGAACCCAGACACATTTCAGATCACCTTAAAGTGCTTTCAGAAGGTAGGTCTTCCCTTAAATCTTCAGAAATCTTATTCCCTTCCTCAAGCAAGGATTCTGTTTTTGGGAGCCCTCATAGATTCGGTTCAACAGAAAGCCTTCCTTCCTCAACACAAGATTGCTTTCTTGGCAGGCGCTCTGACGAGCCTGCATCCAAAGCAGTTAATCACTGCAAGAGAATTCCTGAGGATACTGGGGTACATGGCATCCTGCATTCTCATGATTCTACTTTCAAAGTTACACATGAAGAAACTGCATTGACTCCTGAAAAATGTTTGGGAACAGCACTCCTAGTCCCTGGAAACCCTACTCCCTCGGTTTGCATGCCTGAAAAAAGGAGCTTTTATGGTGTAAGAATACCGTATAGAAGAAACAAGGGGCAATTTCACTTATTTCACTTTAGCAGACCAGACAAGACCATTACCACAGACATTTCAGACATAACTTGGGAAGCCCACTTAGGTTCCCCGAAAGTTCAGGGTGTTTGGTCCCTATGCAGAGGAGGTTAGGTATAAATCAGGAGGAGTTACTAGCAGTCTACCTGCAAATCTGGACAAACAACACCACAATGATGATATATAAACGAACAAGGCAGAACTTTGTCTTTTCCTCAGTGCAGCCTTTCCAGCAAATTCTTTATGCTGGCTCAAGAAATAGTGCTTGACCCTCTTATATCCTGGGCCAGAACAATACCTTGGCAGGTTCTCTAAGCAGGAATCTTCTAGAGTCCAATGAATGGACGCTGAAAAGAGACAGAGCTCTAGGTCTTCCTGGATCTAACCATAGAGTGGGGGATCCCCTTGGTACACCAGTTTGCCTGTCACCAGAACAAGCAGCTACAGAAGTTCTGATCCAGAACACAGCAGAGAGGAATTTGGAAAATAGATGCATTCTCCTTCACATGGACAAATTGCATTCTTCCCCTTACCCCTTACCCCTTATCCTATGATGTTGACAAAAATCAGGGAGGACAGACCCAATATGATTCTCGTGGCCCCCTTCTGGCTGAGAACACTGGTTCTCCCTCCTACTCACGCTACACAATGGGAGATTCCACACCATACAATAGGAAGTAGATCTCTTCAAACAAGTCAAGGGATCTGTCTTTCAGCCCCCACTTAGCCACCCTCAGGTTAACTGCCTGAAATTCTGGGTTTGACACCAAGGACTGCATCCTATCTTAAGGACATGTTTTCTATTATAAGGGAAGCAAGCGAGCCAAATACCAGGAAATCATACCTGGCACAATGGAAAAGATTTTCTGCTTGTTGTCACAGCAATAACACTAACCCTTCTCAGTCAGAGATTAACTCGTGATTGCAATACCTATCAGGACTTTCCTGTTAAGGTAAGGCCAAGTAGCACAGCGGTTAAGGTGTTTGACTTTCAATCCCAAGGTGCAAGGTTGGATTCTCACCACTGGAAAAAGATTTACAGGTACATGCATCTGGTGTATCATTTTGCCTGCACAGTGTGCCACCTATCTTTTCGCACACTGAAAAGGAACCATATTCTGGCATGGGATCTAAATTATGTGTTAGAAAAACTAAGCTTACCCCCCCCCCCCCCTTTGAACCTGCTACACTGCCTCTCTAAAGATGCTCACCTGGAAGACCATGTTTCTTCGAGCCATTACATCAGCTAGGAGAGTTTCTAAGCTACAAGCCGTTGTGTGTAAAGATCTTTTCACGTCTTCTACAAGGATAGGGTCACCCTCAGAACTAACCTCTCCTTTATGTCTAAGGTGGTATCAGAACTTACTTTAAATTTTGATACGCACCTACCAGTCTTCTACCTGAATCCGCAGAACAGTGCAGAGGAAGTCCTCCACTCCCCAAATGTGCATAGGCAGATTAGGTACTGTCTAGAAAGCCTTTATAGAATAGAGCAATTGTTAATGGCTTTTGCAGGGGGTAAACAGGACAAGCCTGTCTTCAAACAAACCATTTCAAAATGGGTGGCTAACTGTATTAAGTTCTGTTACTCACACCATGAAAAGGGTTTGCCTGGGCATATTAAAGCCCACTACACTAGACATGGGGCAGCTACCACTGCTTTCCTCAAAGGAGCTTTCACCCAGGCAACCAAATGGAATTCCATGCACACCTTTACAAAACACATAACCTAGGCAATGTCTTCAGGGCTTGAGCAGGTTTCACTACTGCTTTCTTGCAAAGTCTTATTTCCTAAGGTCATACAGATAACTCACTGTAGATCATTGTGTGTATTGTACCTAGTCAGCCACTGTAGCTAAATAGCATGTGCTTGTAAGTTACTGAGCACGTGCAAGATCAGTGCCATTTTGTGTAGTCAGAGTGAATTCAGGCATGAATGGAGATGCACATGCGAGTGTGTCTGAAGTAATGAGTCAGTCATTTAGCTTAAATATATATTCCAGTTACAACTCCTGATGTGTTTATGTATAATAAACAACTTGAACCCATTACAGTACCTCAGTGTCTCATCTGATACATGAGACATGCGACATGGCGTCAGAATGGGATCCAAAGTGAAGTAACCATGAGGCACGCAGTTAGAAATGGAAGACTATACATGTGCCAACTCACAAACAGGTCATAGGTTATTCAAAGGTACTTAAACTTGTTTAAATGGTTTTTCATTCTCTGAATAAGTGGCAAAGCATTCAAAACGTTTGAAATAATTACCAAGATAAATGTCTGAAATTGCGGCGTACTGATAAGAAGTATTTGAAATAAATACAAAGGTGTTTAATATAATTTTCGAAGTGTTAAAATGTATGAAAAGGCTAAAACGACCACATATTTTTCATAATGTACTACTTTTTCCCATTAACTGAAACTTTTCAAAATATCCGAAGTGTCTGGAGTGTTTGCAGTGTTAAAGTGAAGCCTTTTCAGAGAGATTGTTGTGCATTTGAGCATAATTACAAGTACCCAGTCTATGCTTACATTTAAACAAATGTTGTTATGACAGAGGGATTTCGCAGACCTGAGCCACTGATGTTTGATAATAATATAGCTGAGAATTGGCGAGTGTTTGAGCAAGAATATGATGTTTTCATACAGGCTGCATTTTCTGTTAATGACGCATGTACAATAGTATTCATACGTAATTTAGCTGGCTTGGAAGCCATTGAGAGGGAACGTTCATTTGTGTATGCATCAGGGAAGGGGAGAACTGTCATACAAGCTGAAACGCGGGAAGACCCTGAGTGCTTGAAATGTGGAACCCTCAAATGAATATTACAATGGAAAGGCACATAGTTTACACAAGAAATCAAAAGCCTGATGAAACTATAGCAGCATATATTACTGACTTAAATAAAGCAAAAACATGCAGATTGCATGATCTAAGAGATTAGTTGACAAGGAAGGCTTGTGTGTGGTGTTAATAATGATGCACTGAGAAAGATTTTGCTTTGAGACAGTGATTTAACATTGAGCAAAGCCACTGAGATTTGTCAAATATATGGGTTTACAGAAAAGCATACAAATATGCTTACAAATGAGAAAAACATGCATGCAGTGTCTGCCAGTACAAATGCTGATAGAGCACAACATAAAGCTAAGGTGAAAAAGAAATATAAACCAAACGGTGTGGCAATACCCAACCTTAACTTTAAACCGAATTTGCCTATAACACCCAACCTTATAGTTAATTGTCATAATTGTGGAGGGGGTCTATATTACATGATCGAAGTTTTAAAACTTCGAATCTGATATGGTCGACACCATATGATCGAAGTCTTGAAACATCAAAAATGTAATAAAAACACAACAACCTACACAAATAAACCATGTAAATGCTCTAAGCAGGGGGGCAAGCCCGCCTGCACCCCCTACACCCCCCACTACTTAAATATACCAACTCCGAGATTGCACTTCAGTGCAGAAAAGGGAAATCTTCCCTTTCCACACTGTACAGAGATCTCCGTTAAAAGAGTTGAAGTTTCAAGACTTTGATTATATGGTGTCGACCATATCAGATTCGAAGTTTTGAAACTTCGATCTTCTGATATATGGACCCTTGTGAAGGCAGTCATGAATCTAAATGAAAAAAGTGCTTAGGTTTTGGTCAGCATTGTCATAAATATAAAAAGTGGAATCCTTTCAAAAGGCTTTGCAAGTCTAAAGTGGCACATACTTTTATTAAAAGATAGCATCTGAAGAAACAAATGGATAAAGAGCTATGAGCAAACTTTCTGTGCTGATGGTGTCTCTGTGATTGATGAAACAGTTAACACAGTAGATTGTCAGTTGGCAGCAAAGAGTGAAATATTTTGTACTGTTCAGATTAATAAGAAACCTGTAGAACTTAAAGTAGACACTGGATCTAAGTGCAGTGTTATATCAGCACAAATGTTTGCTAAAGTAATAGCTGGTGAGAAACTTGACTCAGCAAAGTGTGCAAAACTAGTCGCTTATGGTGGTGAAGAGATTCAAACTGATGGCACAGTAGTTCTCACATGCCTTTCTGATGGGAATAGCTATGACTTGCAGTCTTGCATAGTCAAAAGACACGTGTTGTCACTGTAACCCTCAGTTTGAGATTGGGACTGATTTAGTTTAATAAAGAGGTGCACCATACAAGTCTAAACAACAGTGATAGTTTTACACAGAATATTTTTTGTGACTATGCTAATATGCTGACAAGGTTGACAAACTTCCAGCCACATATTCCATGAAGTTAAACCATGAAGTAAGCCCAATTGTCAGACCAGCAAGGAAGATTCTGTTAGCAATGCAGAGCAAAGTATAAGTAGAACTTGACAAAAATGGTGAATTTAGGTGTCCTTACTCCAGTAAAGAACCGACTGAATGGGTATCCTCCATGGTCATAGTTCATAAGAAAAGCTCAGATGATATTCGAATATGTACTGATCTGAAAGACTTAAACAAAGCACTTAAGCGTCCTCATCATCCAATGTGCACAGTAGAAGTAGCCGCCCTCATGTCAAATGCCACTATTTATTTTCAGTCTTAGATGCAAAAAGTTCCTTTTGGCAAAATTCGCTAGATCACAAATCTTCATTGTTAACCACTTTCAGTACACCATTTGAAGATAGATTTTTGAGAATGCTATTTGGGATAAATTCATTTGGGATAAATTCTGCCAGTTAAGTATTTAAACGTGATGGAACAAATTTTTTCAGGTTATCTTTGTGCTGTTATTGTAGATGACATTATTGTAGGGGGCAGTGGTGAAGACGAACATGATAGAAATGTCAAGAAAGTTCTAGACCATGCTCATGAAGTACATCTTAAACCGAATCCTTAGAAATGTAAATTCAAACTGAAAGAAGTTACTTATGTGAGTCATCTGTTTACCAGTTCTGGCTTACAACCAGATCCATCTAAGCAAGCAGCAGTTCTTGAGATGCCAGTTCCAGAAAATGTCACATCTTTACAATGTTTTCTTGGTATGTTCAACTATTTAGGAAAGTTCATCCCAGACCTGAGTGAGCTTTCTGCACCCTTATGTGAGGTGACACGAAAAATGTAAACTGGTCCTGTTTGGAACAACACCAAAAAGCATTTGATATTCCGAAACAGAAAATTGCCAGTCCACCGACATTAAGATATTATGATGTTCACAAACCTGTAACTCTTTCATGTGATGCTTCAAAGTATGCTCTTGGTGTAGCATGTCTTCAAGAAGGCATAAAAGTAGCCTATGCATCCAGAATTTTAACCCAAACTGAAACACAGTATGCACAAATTGAAAAAGGCTTTTGGCAGAAGTGTTTGCATATTCGAAGCTAAATGATTATATTTATGGAAAAACCTGTTCAAATAGAGACTGATCACCAACCTCTAGTGGCAGTTCTGCAAAAGCCAGTATGCACAGCCTCAGCATGCCTGCATCGCATGATGTTAAAATTGCGAAGGTACAATTTCAATATAGTCTACACTAATGGCAAATATCTTTACCTTGTTGATATTTTGTCAAGAGCACCCAAACAGCAGAACAATATGACAATGAGAAAGCAGACTTTGAAGTCATGGAAGTCAGAAATGTTTCCTTATGTCTTGATGAACTCAGAAATCACATAGCCTCACAGCTTCAGACCCAATTCTCCAGAAGCTGCAACCTTTTATCAGTCAAGGATGGCCAGCACGTCAAACTAGTTTACCACTTGACATACAGAAGTATTTTCCTTGCAGAGATGAGCTCATGATGGAAGATGGAATCATCATGAAAGGTCCTAAAGTGGTAATTCCTACAGCATTACAACAGGAATATATCAACATTTTGTGTCTTGGTCACCCAGGTACTGATTCAAACAGAAGAGGCAAGAGGCATAGTATTTTGGCCTTCTGTGTCAAAAGGAAACTCTAGCATGTTCAATTTGCAGTCTATTTGCAGTAGTACTAAATCAAACTAGCATAAAGAACCATTTCATGTAAACCAGATTCCTGAATTACCATGGTCGATGGTTGCTACTGATATTTTCAAATGGAATGGTCAGCATTACTTGGTGTTAGTAGACTCTTACTTGAATTGGTTTGAAATTGACCTTCCTAACTTAACATCCAGCACTATCATTGCACAAAGTCATTTCTGACAATGGTGCACAGTTTGCAAGTCAGCAGTTCAAGGAATTTGCTGAGTCTTGGGACTTTGTCCATGTTACTGTAGTCCTGAGTAACCACAGTCCAATGGATTAGCTGCGAGAGTAGTTCAAAGTGTGAAACATTTGTTGGAGAAATCCAAGAGAGATGATGCCGATGTTTTTCGTAACTTACTCAATCTCAGAAACATTCCTTGAGATAACTTGCTTGGTTCACCTGCTCATAGATTAATGTCTAGACAGACAAGAACAACTTTACCTAACAGTTGTTAATACCAAATGTAAAGAACAGAATGGTCAAGGCTCTACTTTCGAGAAAATATCCGTCACAGAAGTTGTAGTAAGTTAAGTCCAGCAAACCTCTTAGACCATAAAGACAAGGAGAAGTTGTGAGAATGTAAATATCTAAAGGATATGACGGAGTACGTATCATCAAAAACCTTTGTGAAGAACAGAGATCTTACATCATACAATCTGTTGGAATGGATTTCAGAAAGAATTGAAGATGCATATTGCCAGTCTCCGAACCACTGACACAACAGATTGCCTGTGCCAGAGAGTTTTCTCAGAGTGACTGTACACTTTTTTGAATTCCAGAGGACAGTATTCTTCAAGTAATCCTGATGTAATCCCCCAAGTTCCAATTGTAAAAGTATCTCCAGAGAATATCCTTGTTGCTAAACACAGTCCAAGCTTTTATGTGACCAGATTGGGTAGAATTTCCAAACCCATTTCGAGGTGCACAGAGGCTTGGACTTGAATTAATTTGTTATTGTACGTTGATGTGATATCTAGCTTGTTAAAAATATCTTGTTCTCCTATTGCATGTCGAACAAATCAGAAGGAAGATGTAGATCATTGTGTGTGTTGTAGCTACTCAGCCACTGTAGCTAGATAGCATGTGCATACTGAGCACATGCAAGATCAGTGCCATTTTGTATAGTCAGAATGAATGCAGGCATGAATGGAGATGCACATGCGAGTGTTTGAAGTAATGAGCAAGTCATTTAGCTAAAATATATGATGTGAAGTTGTTCAGTCTTGCCGTTCATTCTTACACATGGGTTCAGAGCCGATCCATCGACTCCGACTCTGCCTCATTCACAAGCTCAAGGTTTTAGAGTAGCTCAAGGCCAAGTCTCTATCCCATGATGCTCTCTGTCTCCCCTTTTATCTAGTTTGCCACTGCAACAGATCGGAGGTCGAGAGAGAGCTCGGGCCAGTATTTCTTGCATCACTTAAATTTTAGATAGTTATTTCTTGCAATCTTTCTCTTAAATAGTGTGTTCTTGGCTAGTTAGACTTAGTTTTGTGTTTAGGCTTTGTCCTTATTTCTTCTTCAGATTTCAGGGGATTACCTCCTATGTTGTAGTTTTCAGGTACTCTGTTTTTTCCAAAGGGGATTACTACACATTTTTTTGCATTTAGCTTGAGACCATGGCTTTGACACCATGCATCAGTCTCATTTAGGCCCTTCTGGAGGATCTCCATGTCAGCCGGAGACTCTATTATAGCACCCAGTTTGCAGTTGTCCACAAACTTAGTCAGCCACAGCCCTTCCGTGCTTGCCTGTACGTCTGAGAAGTATATGCCAAACAGGAGGGGCCCCAGGACAGAGCCCTGAGGCACACCACTCGTTACTGGTCTGTTTTTGGACATAGATCCCGCTACTTTTACTTTATGGGATCTGTCTGAGAGCCAGTTTGCGATCTTTAGTTCTGCGACTTTTGCTATGCGATTGCTCAACTATTTCACACATTTTACCCATCTTCAAAGAAAGCTCCTAAAGGAACTTGGAGATGCTCTGCAGGGTAGTACAGCTGAAGGTGTGTCTGATAAGTTGACAGCCCAGCTTAATACCCTTAATTCCATAGTTAACTTGTCCATGCGGCTCATTTCTTATGCAGCCGATGGTTCGAGTCGGGCAGCGGGTTCAGCAGTAGCTCTTCGGAGAATTCCCTGGATGCGCTTATGCTTCTTTGCAGAAGCCTTCAAGTCTTCCTTTGTTAATACCCCATTTGATGGCTCTTCCCTTTTCGGGCCCAAAGTCAAGGAGACCCTCACTAGATGTGAGCAAGATGGAAAGACTCTATCTGCCATAGTAGTCCGTTTTTCCACCCCTACTAAGACCATACCCCAAAGGGCAAAAGGGAGGAAAACTGTGGTTCCGGAAGTCCCAAGGAGCTTTTCAGAACACACCTAGTGAACCCCCCTCCAGGGGCAGAGGAGGGGATAATAATGGAAGACGCCGCCCAGCTGGCAGAGGGGGTCCGCAAAACCAGGGTGACGGGGATCAGTTCTTTGGCAAGCCCTACCAGCGCTCCTGAAAGGAGGCCCGGCTATCCTACTCTGGAGGCAGTCAGGGTTGCTTGTCTTTGTATCCAGATACCTGGCTAGAAATTACAAAAGATTTGTGGGTACAAAGAATTGTTACCAGAGGTTATGTCATTCCGTTCTCAGAACCCCCACCCATGCGAAGGAAAATCCCGGATATTCCACCCAGTCTCAGGGATCAAGCGGCCATAGAAATTCAAAGGTTGCAGGAAAAGTCATCCATCCAATCCCAGCAGACCAAATAGGATCTGGAACCTACTCCAGGTTCTTTTTAGTTCCAAAGAAAACAGGGGACTGAAGGCCCATCTTGGACCTCAGCAGACTCAGCGCCTTTGTAAAGAAAGAGAAGTTCTGGATGGTCACGCTTCAATCGATTCTTCCATTCCTAGGAACGAGCGATTGGATGTGCTCTCTAGATCTCAAGGATGCGTACTATCATATCAAAATGGTCAGACCATCCAGAGATCACTTGCGTTTCCGGCTGGGAGCCAGTCACTATCAGTTCCGAGCACTGCCCTTTGGTCTCACAACAGCCCCCAGAGTATTTACCAAATGCATGGCAGTGGTTACGGCTCACCTGAGGCATCTAGGATTCAGAGTGTTTCTGTATCTGGATGACTGGCTCCTTACCGCCACCTCCAGGCATCAACTACTTCTAAACAGGGATCACACTCTCAATCTGTGCTCAGAGTTAGGAATAGCTATAAATTTCGACAAGTCTGTGTTGTTGCCATCGCAGCATATCTCCTTTATCAAACAGACTTAGGCAGCATCACCACCATGGTAAAATTGCCACTGGACAGAATAGTTGCTCTTTGAAAACAGGTATCAGACATTCTGACGAGAAAAAAAGTACCAGCCTCTTTAGTGTTGAAACTACTAGGTACTATAGCAGCAAAGCTCATAGCAGTTCCTCTGGGGTGTATGCACATGAGAATATTTCAATGGTTACTCTTCACCCAGTGGTCTTACCAACAACTTCTGATGTCATTCTTGATAATGATTACAGATTCATGCAGAAAAGATCTTCAGTGGTGGTTGACCAGCCATCATGTAACAGTAGGTCGCCCATCTGTTCTTCACCCGACATCAGCCACTGTGACCACAGACGCTTCTCTGATAGAGTGGGGGGGCTTTTTCAGTGAAGGACAGCCCAAGGTACCTGGTCAGAGACAGAGTCACAGTTGCACATCAATGTCCTGGAGCTGAGAGCGGTACTTTTGGCATTGCAGTATTTCCAAGATTCTCTACGATTGCAATCCAGACCATCAACATGTCTGGTCTGGTATATCAACAAACAAGGAGGAACCAAGTCTTACTTCTTATGTCGAGAGGCCCTGAGAGTTTGGCAGTGGGCTGTGTCCACTGGGAGCTTTCTGATAGCCATGCACATCCCGGGGAAATCCAACGTGATTGTGGACAAACTGAGCAGAACCAATCTGATGCCGCACGAGTGGTCCCTCAAAGACGAGATTGCAGAGGTGATTTTCCACAGATGGGGCTAGCCTTGCTGCGACCTGTTTGCATCCCCTATGAATGCCAAATGCAGGAGCTACTTTGCCCTGTATCCCCTACCAGAGAACAGCCAAAGGGATTTGCTCACACAGATTGGCCCCTGAGACTCCTATATGCCTTTCCACCAATTCCCCTGATTCTGAAATTCTTGCAGAAAGCCAAAGCCCTGGGGAGGACTGTAATTTTAATAGCCCCGTTTTGGCCTCGACAGATTTGGTTTCCCTTCCTTCGACTCTACCAACTGGAGGAATCTTGGATTTTGGACCCAGTTCCAGATGACGCATTCATCAGGGGCCCTTCATCCTTCTCTTCATTCCCTCAAATTGACAGCTTGGCTGCTCCAGTTCCCAACTTAGCCAGGTCACACGATTTCTCCTCGGAGGTACAGCATATACTTGTATCCTCTCATAAAGCTTCCATCAGAAAGTTGTACACCAGCAAATGGAAGCGATTTGCCTTTTGGGCTTCCCAAAATAATATTGACCCTTAAGTCATCCCAGTTGCTAGCATTTTGGAATTCCTGACTAAGATTTTTCATGAAGGCTCTGCAGCTGCCACTATAAGAGTTCAGGTGGCTGCAATTTTGAATTTTTATCTCTGATCTGAAGGTTCTAAACTAATGTCTCACAGACTATGTAGGGCCTTCTTAAAGGGCACCATACATCTTAGACCGCCTGTTAGACAACCTTTTACTCCCTGGAATCTGAATTTTGTGTTGTCACGGATTATTCTTCCTCCCTTTAAGCCTGCATCATCCTGCCATTTAAAATTTCTCTCTTGGAAAATAATCTTCTTGGTAGCCATTACCTCAGCACGTAGTGTCTGAACTTCAGGCCTTATCTATCAAACCCCCATATTTGGTGTTTCATCCCGACAGAGTATCACTGAGGACTTAATCCTTCCTTCCTTCCAAAGGTGTGTTCCGAGACTAACCTGAATAAACTTCTGAACTCCCAGCTTCAGGAACCATTCTAACAAGTTGGAGTATATGTTGCATAAGCTTGATGTTCACAGGCAATTAAGATTCTATTTGGACAGAACAAAAGAATTTAGAAAATCAGAACAATTCTTTGTTTCTCATACTGACACAAAGAAAGGGCTACCAGTATCCAAAGTTACTCTTTCCAAATAGTTAACTGATTGCATACAATTTACATATTCCTCAGTGAGTCAACCATTAGAACATAGCATGAAAGCGCATTCCACTAGGGTTGTTTCTACTTCCTCAGCTTATGTGGCTAGGCCGCCTTTGGACACTATATGTGCAGCTGCCACTTGGCCTAAGCCGCATACCTTCATCATGCATTGTAAAGTAGGGCTTCCAGGGACTGGGCTTCCTTTGATTCCACTGTCCTCAGGAATATACTCCTGTGAGCCACCCAGGATTAGGGTGCTTGGGATGCTACCCATGTGTAAGAATGAACAGCGAGATTGAACAACTTCACATAAAGAAGTTATGTACTTACCATAATGTTCCATGTGAGTTGTTCATCTCACTTTCCTTCTTACATTCCCACCTGACTTTCCCCGCCAGGCTTCTTGAAGAATGAGTAAGACTTGTGGTCTGGTGGGTCTTGTTCTAGGATTTCTTACTCCAGCTGGAGTACCTTTTACGTGTTTTATTTTTTTACATGCTGAGATCAGCAGACTAGATCTGAGGTGAGGCAGAGAGCATCATGGGATAGGGACTTGGTCTCAAGCTACTCTAAAACCTTGAGCTTGTGAAAGTGGCCGACTCGCAGCCAATGGATCGGCTCCGAACCCATGTGTAAGAATGAAGGCGAGATGAACAACTCACATGGAACGTTATGGTAAATACATAACTTTTTTCCAGTTACAGCTTTTGATGTGTTTATGCACAATAAACAACTTGAACCCATCACAGTGCCTCAGTGTGTCGTTTGATACACGAGACATGCGACAATCCCCACCAAACTTTTAGCTTTGGAAGACCTCCCACGAATCAGTACGGCAACATCGACTATGAAGAACATAGTACAGTTGTGTCTCACTTAGCATATTTGTAGAAGTTTGAGTAGATCAGTGTGGCAGTTCATAGTCATACCATTCAACCCCTATATCTGCTGGCAACTTGTCACCTCCTTGTTGGGTGCAAGGGCTAGATGAGATTTTTCTGCAGATAGATCTCTTATCTCTGTCATCCCTTCTCTGCCTCCTATGATCTTCGTGTTTCACTGTTGCAGTCATTACATTTGGGTTATCTGCTTGCAGTAGCCCTCAGTCAGCCTGATTAACAAAGTCTTGGGTCCTGCGTCGGTTGCTGTCCCTTCTTCCATGACGTCAGGGGTATAAAACATCGCCATTACATCTTTCTTGCCGTGTGGTGCCTGAAGCAGAAGCAGTTCGCAAGTGCCGGTCGGCCGACTCCTGAAATTTTCATTTTCGAGTTTCAGAACCAAAGTCTTCAACTAAAGCTAAGTACCCCACTGGGGAAACTTTTTCTTGCTTCTTACTGATGTCAGTCAAAGTTAATAATTGCATTACTTGTGGAAAGCAAATACCTCACAAAGATTTTCATTCGTATTGTATTCCTTGCCTAGGCCCTGACCACGACGTACCTTGCTGTCGGTTTTGAGCTTTGTTTAATCAGTGCACTATCCGTCGTCAGTATATTTTCGCTTCTAAATATTTTGGTTCTCTGTTTAATTATCCAGAAATGTCATCGGTTAGTCATCAGACTACCAGGATTCTGAAAAAACGCAAAGATAAAGACAGAGACAGGCCGCCGAGGTCCAAAGCTGCCGACGACGCTTCTCCTAAGCCAGTCGCCAGTTCGCCGGTACTCAGTGAGGTGCTTTCGCAGCCCCTGATACTCGCTGCTACTGACTCGCAGGCCTCTACTGAGCCCCATTCAGAGTCCGGTATGCCTTGAGATGTTTCAACTGTGGAACCTGGGGATGTCTTTACCTTGGATGGGTCTGGAGCCGCTGTGCAGGCACCGGCTTCTGAGGGTGTATTCAGGCCTATGGACTTGCATATTAAACCGACGCCTCCATGTTAATCATGTTTCACTGCTGTAGTCATTACACTTGGATTATCCTGCCATTCTTTTGAATGCGTCTTGGTCAAACTTAAAAGGCTGAAAACGGACAATGTTGAAGCAGCTGTTAAGCAAATTCTTTCCCAGGGAAAGAATTTGCTTGGCCGCTTCGGTACTTTGCTGTTTTCGGCACTGTAGTGCGGTCTCGGAGTTGATATATTCAAGTGTGGGGGGGGGCGAAACCCCCCACTTAATGTAATGTTTGAAATTCATTTTTATTTATTTATTTATTTTTTTTGTTGGAACAGCGATTTTTTTCCCCTTGGAAAAAAATCGCTGTTCTGACACTTCGACATTGTCAGCTTTTGCTTACATAGGGTCAGTCAATCACCGTTCGCTTTTTTTAAGCGTTCAGTGATTTAATATAGACCCCTTAGAAAGACTTGACAATGGTGCCAGCATACTACCTTCTTATACCCTGACATCCAGATGTCTGACTTTGGATGTCTGTCTGCCAGATATGATGTAAAATCTCTAGAAATCAGGTAGGTCTTGGGCTTTTGCATGGCAGGAATGCCCAAGAATCTGTACTGCAACATTGCTCTACTCAGATATCTGCAATTTTTGTAAGTGGAGCATGACTGTACTATGTCTATCTTCATAATGGAGGTCAGCCATTTCTGTAATCCTTTCTTCTTCTGATGCATTTCTGGAGACATGAGCAGAAGAACGCAGTCTGAAGAATTACTCACTGAAGACGTCATACATTGACTGTTACAGTTGGGGTAATGGCTCTTCAGAGATGAAGCTTTCAAGTACTTTTGGTAGAATGCATCCCTCCCTCTGCGCACACACACACACACACACACACACACACACACACACACACTTGCAAGCGTTATGAAAAATCACTTGAAGTTAACTGTTATGCTGTTTGTGTTGTACTGAAGTCAGCATAATAATTAACAAACCTGTTTGTAGCATATTTTAAAAAAGTCTTGCGTTACCTCCAGATTTGATAAGTGATAAAGTTGTATGTATCAGTACAGCTTCATTGAGTCTGATGTTCTTTTTTTGTTATAAAAGCAACATTTTGTAGGTTCCATCACACAGGCGGATAAAACCTGAACTATGACACAGTCGGTGTGGCTTCAATTACTGACCTTGACACAGACGAATTTGGCAAGCATGGGAGGGGTGTGACAGGATTATGCCTGCTCATATGTCCCAGGGATTGGATGGGTATAAGCCAGGGAGTACTGTACTGGCTTCAATCCTGCTGGGGGATATGAAAAAACTAGCATGTCTCCTGAGGCTTATGTTACCTACTGAAATGGGGACAGCTGTCACATTAGTCCATTACATGCACCACCTTTGAATGTGGATTTGCAAATTAAAGGAGATGGTATGTAAAGAGAAAATTCTCTGATGGCTATCTAAATGACAACTCAACTGCGGTCATATGATGACAGGCTATATAGTCAGTGGGCAAAGTAAGAGAAGGTGTTAGGGTCAAAAATAAAGCAGTAAGTAAAACTAAAGATTTATGTAGTCAAACATATGGCTTTCTTAATGTGTGTTGCATCTTTTCACACAACATTAAAAAATGTACATGTTGTTTTCAGTTCTTATGTTTGTATACTTTGTGGTTGAAACATGAGTAGTTAATTTGCTTGTAAACATACCTTTGTTTTGCATACTTCATTCTGGCTTATTGTACATTCACAGGTTACTGGTGTGGGCTACAATAGATTTGGAGACGTAATGCTAGATGGAGAGGTAATCCATGGTTTCTCCAACCCATCTATAAGTAAGGTTGTAGAGGTAAGTGCAGTATTAGTTTGTGTACACAATAATAGTATGCATTTTTTGCCAGATTTGAGTAGTAGACCAAGATCACTGGAGGAACTAACTAGAAGGGTAGAGGTGGAAACAATCAGCTTAATGCTGAAAAGAGGTCATTGTGCCCCTCTACTCATCACTCCTCAGACCCATCATAGAGTACAACGCCCCATTTGGGATGTACCTTACAAGACACCTGCAACAGCTGGAAAGACTATAGAAGTACCTCACCAAGAGGATCACTGACCTCAAACAGATGCCCTATGCAGCTCGACTGAAGAAATTACAGCTGTACTTGGTTGCATACCACCTACTCAGAGGTGATTTTTGCCTGACATACAAGGCCATGTCCAACCCAGAATTGATGGACATGCTCCACCTAAAGAAAAGCTTATCCCCGCGAGCCACAAGCTCTAGGGATCTAAACCTCACCACAACAATAAATAGGATGTGCTGGAGGGATAGATTCCTGTCCCAGAGACTTCCCTTGCTTTGGAATAAGATCCCAGTCTACATTAGGCAGAGCTCCTCGCTAACACTCTTCAAAAGAAATCTTGACGAGTGGATGGGAAACAGAAAGTTTATCTCGGGGATTACTTCAGTGGCTCTGCTGGACAGAGGCACAGGGGACTAATCTAAGGGGGTGGCGAAAGCCAACACATTCTGGCTGGGCTTATAAATGCCTTCGGGCAGATAGCCTAGTACCTACCTATGAACCTATGCTCTTTTCTTCCCATTCCAGAAGGAAGCTGGTATTCTTGCCTGACAACAGCATATAACAGAGGCCAGGGAATGCAGTTTGGTCGATAAAATGAAGGAAAAGAACAAACAGATCATGTGCAGTAGAAAGTGTGCAGTTGGTAGCATGTGCACATTAATCACAGTCATGCCTTTGTACACTGTGCCCAGCGGTAATGGGGGTTGAACACAGGCAGAAGAAAAATTCTTTCCTACCATCAGTATGGTGATGTACTGGGATATCTCCATGTCTTGTCTGCCTTACTGTGGAAACTGAGACAGGATAGTGGACATGGCAGATGGTAGGCGATTGCAGTAAGAATAGATGTGAAAATAAATGCATAAAATATCTAACATTTTGTTCTGAAAATCAAGTAGATGAATACTGTGGTTTATCTTGTGTCTGTTGAGTATCAGAACTGCTGTTTTTTTGCATCTGAATAAGTAGCATAAGGTTTCCATGTCCGAAGACTATATTCATCACTGATCACTGCTGCAATAGCTAAGCTGTATGTGCTGTGTGTTCTTCCTGTTTCATTGTTGCAGTCCTGACTACTGGGATTTCCTTCCCTGAAAGCCCTCTGTCAACCAACTACCAGAGAAAAATCTTTCCAGCTTCCAGGTTGGCGGACACCCAGACTGACATCAGTATGCTTAGGTGTAAAGGTAGTCAGCCTGCGTCAGAACACCAGTCTTTTTTTGCCGTAGAAGACCTGAAGCACCGAACAGCATTCAAGTGCATTGGTCTGTGTCCATACCAGTGAGGTGTCTTTGGACAGATAAGTACCCTGGTTTGGAACATTTTCTTTCCGTGCTCATGTCAGATACTCGATAACTCTATGTTGTGGAAAGTAGGTTCCACGCAGAGACTTTCATTCCCTTTGTGTTACTTACCTAGGCCCTGATCATGATGTTACTAACTGTCACTTTTTTGCACATTTTAATACTATAACTGTCAGGCATAGGGCTGAATTTCTTGTAAAGGTTCTTAGCCAACAAAATGTTCAACCGTCATATATGGCGCTCATTAGTCACACTGAATTTAATCAGCCTAAGTGTAAAAAAGGTAAGAAGCAAAAGTGCATGCCTTCGTATGGCAATCCATCTTCACCTGACTCTCCTTCCAGGCTTGTAATTCTTGAACAAGGGGAGGCACTTACGCAGCCTCCTTTGCTTCCAGAACTGATGACTCATGCCTCTGTCAAGACCCTTTCGGAGTCTGACACACCATCTTTCCCAGCCACTGCTACACAAGCCTTCGACAATGACTCACCGTTTGGGTCCAGGACTGCTCAGCAGGCCTTGGCTTCCAAAGAGCATGCACCACCCGGACACTCTGCAATGAGGCCTCAGCCCACTACAGCTCCAGTGCATTTTCAGCATCCTGGAGAGACAGGCTTGAGGGCACTGCACACTCCTATGCCTAAGACGTTAGCCACTCCTAGGAGGCCTTCTGTACCTAAGCCTGCAGTTAGCCCTTCTGGCTCAGCTCCACAGGACCTTATCAAACTGGCAGAAGATCTTCTTTCTCTTGTCAGGTCTGGACAAACTGTTGCCACTGGGAAAAGGAAAAGGTATGAACTTTCAGAAATTTATCAGGACCCCCCCCCCATGTCTGGGGAGGACTCAGACTCAGAAGACTCTGGATATGAAGAGGGCCCTTCATACACTTCCTATGAGAACTGTGAAGAGATCTTCCCTTTTGCCTCCCCACAAGAGGATTTCACCTTTAGAGAGACCCTCCATGCCATGAGATACAGTGGATATAAAAAGTGCACACACCCCAAATGTCAGGTTTTTGTAATATAAAAAAATGAGACCACAGTAAATCATTTCAAAACTTTTCCCACCATTAATGTGACCTATAACCTGTACAATTCAATTGAAAAACAAACAAATCTGTTGGGGGGGGGAATATAAAAAATAAAAAATGTACAATACACTGGTTGCATAAGTGTGCACACCTTTAAACTAATACTTTGTTGAAGCATCTTTTGATTTAATTACAGCAATTAGTCTTCTTGGGTACACACCTGCCATCAATTAAAGAGAGTCTGATTAACCCCAGATAAAGTTCAGCTGTCCTAGTAGGATTTTCCTGACATTTATTCAGTTGCCTGCTACAGCAAAAGCTATGGTTCGCAGAGAGCTTACAAAGCATGAAAGGGATCTCATTGTTGAAAGGTATCAGTCAGGAGAAGGGTACAAAAAAATGTCCACAGCATTGGATATACCATGAGTTACAGTGAAGACAGTCATCAAAAAGTGAGGAAAATATGGGACAATGGTGATGTTGCAAAGAACTAGACATCCCTCCAAAATTTATGAAAAGGCAAGACGAAAACTGGTCAGGGAGGCTGCCAAGAGATCTACAGAAACACTGAAGGAGCCGCAGAAATTTCTGGCAAGTACCAGTTGTGTACAACATGTGTCAACAGTCTCCCATATTCTCCATATGTCTGGACTATGGAGTAGGGTTGCAAGATGGAAGCCTTTTCTTGCAAAGAAAAACATCGAGGCCCAGCTGAACTTTGCAAAACAATACATAGTCTCACAAAAACATGTGGAAAAATGTGTTATGGTCTGATGAGATCAAGGTTGAAATTTTTGGCCACAATTCCAAAAGGTACGTTTGGCACAAAACCAACACTTTGCATCACCAAAAGAACACCCTCCCCACGGTGAAGCATGGTGGTGGCAGTATCATGCTTTGGAGTTGCTTTTCTTCAGTTGGAACTGGGGCTTTAGTCAATGTAGAGGAAATTATGAACAGTTCCAAATACCAGTCACTTTTGGCCCAAAACATTCAGGCGTCTGCTAGACAGCTGAAGATGAGGAATTTCACTTTTCAACACGACAATGACCTCCAGCATACATCCAGATCAACAAAAGAATGGCTTCAGCAGAAGAAAATTAAAGTTTTGGAATGGTCCAGCCAGAACCCAGACCTAAATCCAATAGAAAACCTGTGGGGTGACCTGAAGAGGGCTGTGCACAAGAGATGCCCTCGCAATCTGACAGATTTGGAGCGCTTTTGCAAGGAAGAGTGAACAAACATTGTCATGTCAAGATGTCCCATGCTGATAGACTCCTACCCAAGAAGACTGAATATTGCAATTAAATCAAAAGGTGCATCAACAAAGTATTAGTTTAAGGGTGTGCACACTTACGCAACCAGCTTATTGTATGTTTTTTTATTTTTTCCCCTAAAACATTTTTTTCAATTGAATTGTACAGATTATAGGTCACATTAAAGGTGGGAAAAGTTTTGAAATTATTTATTATGGTCTCTTTTTTTATATCACAAAAACCTGGCATTTTAACAGGGGTGCGTCCACTTTTTATATCCACTGTAGCATTTCCAGTGAGAAGCTCAGGATTACCCACAGGCTAAGAAGAGAGTTAGGGAGTACCTGGACTTACCAGAACATAAGCCCTTGGCTGTCCCTCCAGTTCTGGAAATGGCGGATAATATCTTCCAGGAATCCTCTCAAGTCTGACTCTCTACCCCCTGTCCCTCGAAAACCAGACAGGTTTTACTGGGTTCAAGACTCCCACAAATTCCTCTACAAAAAAATTTTTGCTGACCCTGAAGTGATCACACCATGACCTAAGGGAGCCAGTTCTTCCAGAAATCCTCTTCCTACAGATAGATGGGACCTTGACAGGTTTGGCAAGAAAGTCTGTACCTCTGCCACACTCGCTGTGAGGGCCCTCAACTGCCAGTTTCATATGATTAAATACCAGCAGGGTATCCTTGACCAACTTAAACAGAAGGTGTCTGCCCTGGAGGACAAAAACCTTTCCAAGGCACTATTAGAACTATGTCATGTTAGTTTGAAGGTTGTTAAGCATTCTCTACACTGTGGATATGATGCCATGGGAAGCATCTTACAGAGCTGCCACTACTGGGTCACCGATTAGAAGATGTACTTGGCTCCAAGAACAAGCCCTTTTGGATCATGTTAAATCTAATCTTTATTTCTTTCTTTCCAGTTTTATGACCAGGGAAGTCCACTGGGCTAAGCAGAGCCCATTTTCAGTGGAGGTCTAGAGAGAAAAACTCCAAAAGCAGTTAACAGAATATAATATAAGTAAAGTATGGAATATACAGTATACAAAAGCATAAATGTGCAATTTAAAATACAAGTCCAAATTCAGGGAGTATACATTTAAAAAACACAAATATTAAAATATAGATAAAGTCAAAAGTAAAATAGATAATATAATTAAAAGTACAAGTCATAAAGTGTTTATACAAGTTTAGTGTCTATTCTAACAATAATGTTTGTGATCAGAGGTGATAGTAGATAAGATTGAAGGGAGGTTTGAAAAAGATGACAGTGTAATTTAGGTGGGAAGGGTGCAGGAACAGTCCTAGTTTTGAGGTAAGGTAAGAATGGAGGAGAGATTTGAAATTAGCGTGGTTGTGAGTACAGCGGAGGGAAGGGGGAAGATAATTCCATAGTTTAGCTAAGGAGTGTGATAGAAGTAATTGACCAGGCAGGTGAAGGGGTTTATAGATTTTTAAGGAGGTTTTGGTTTTCAGATTGAAGAGTACGACTAGGGCGATAAGGGGTAAAGAAAGATGAAAGAGAGGGGCAGATGGAGGGTTGGAATATGAGTTTGTGAGCAGTGGTGAGTTGTATGAATTTCAGGAAATTAGGAAGCTCAAGCCAGTTTAAGGAGTGGAGGGAATGGCAGTGATGGGTAGAGTATTTGGACCCTGTAGCAGTTTTACAGACTTTGTTATAGCAGGCTTCCAGTTTGCTTTTTAGGCTAAATTGGAGATGAGTATGTAGAGGGGCACCATAAATGAGAGGGGAGCAGGTAGGAGGAGGCTAGAGTACGTCTAGTAGAGGTGGTTAGATACTGATTTCGTCTGTGCAGCAGACCTAGTTTTTTTTTTTTTTTAATATATATTTTGGATGTGGATGTCAAATTTTAAATATTCATCAATGGTGACTCCGAGTAGTTTGGTATGAGGTACAATATCGGTTAGAGTGTTATTGTAGCCTTTTACTTTAAAGGAGCTTTTGTCTATGGTGAAATTTCTCAAAGGAGAGAATATCATGGTTTTTGTTTTGTTAGCATTGAGAGCGAGATTGTTGTTTAGCATCCATGTTTTGGTATTGGAGAAGGCTGTTTGGGTTTTTGAAGGTGTTTGGAGGGAGAGTTTGCTGTACAGATGATTGTGGAATCAGCATACTGGATCAATGTAGGATTATCTATGGATTCCTGAAAGTTATTAATGAAAATGTTGAAAAGTAAGGGGCTGAGAATAGAGCCCTGGGGGAGGCCGGAGGGACTGTTTAGAAAGGATGAAGTGGAATTTTTTTCATTTAACAGCTTGTTGTCTATTGGAGAGAGAGCTTTTAAACCAGACTATGGAGGAAGGAAAGTTGAGATAGGAGCAGAGGATGTGAGACTGCGTCAAAGGCTTTAGAGAGATCTAAGCAAATGGTGGATATGATTTTCCCAGAGTCACGACCAATCTTAATGGTGTCAAGGAAGGACAAAATAGCAATGGTAGTGCTGTGGCCAGGCCTAAAACCATGTTGTGTTGGATTAGGAAGATGATTGTGTGTTAGGTATGGCAAGAGGTGGTGATGAATGCACATTTCGAGGATTTTAGAAAGAGGTGAGAGAATAGCTATAAGATGGAAGTTAGTAGTGTCTGTGTTATTGCCGCCTCTGTGGAGGGGGGGTGACAAAAGCTTTCTTCCAGAGTGAGGGGACATATGTTTCTTGGATGGACCTGTGGATAAGAATAGAAATGGGGGAGGGCAATGCTGTCTGCAGCCATCTTAAGGAAGGATGGAGGCCTATTATCAGGAGCGTAGGAGCAAGGCTTTAGTTTAAGGAGGAGTTTTGTATGCTGCTTGTGGGGATAGGTTTAAGACTAAAAGATGGAGTGTCAGAGGGAAATGCAGTGGGATGGGAGACTGAGAGGGAGAGAAGATGGAAAAGTTTGCGGTTAGTTTGGTTATGCAGTCAAAAAAGGTGTTGAAATTAGATGCAATTTCATGGTCTGGGGAGTTTGGGTTATTGCATGGATTGTCTTCTACCAGGGTTTAGAAGGGAGGAAATACAGTTCCAGAACTTTTTGGGGTTAGAATTTATGTTCTGATTGGAGTTTGAAGTAAGTCTTATGGTCTTTAGTTACTTCACCGAGTTGCAGAGTTGTTTGAATTTGATTAGAGAGTTTAACTTATTATGTAAGAGTGTTCAATCTCGCCGTTTGTTCTTGCACACGGGTTCGGAGCCGATTCTCTGCTCCGAGTCGGCCGAATTGCAAAGCTCTGAATCTGAGAAGCTCGAGACCAGCCCATATCCCACAATCCTCCCTGCCATTACTCAGATCTAGTTTGCCGCTGCAACAGATCGGATCGAGGAGAGCTCAGACCAGATAGAAACTTGAGTTGTTGATTTCTTCAGATAAGAATTCAAATTTTTTTCTTGTTGATACTTCCTTATAGTTAGTTATTGTAGAAGTGCTGTGTGTGTGTGTGATTATATATATGTTTATATATATGTATATATATATATATATATATATATATATATATATATATATATATATATATATATATATATATAGATATATATATATATATATATATATATATATATATATATATATATATATATATATATATATATATACATATATATATATATATATATATATATATATATATATATACATATATATATATATATATATATATATATATATATATATATATACATATACATATATATATACATATACATATATATATATATATATATATATATATATATATATATATATATATATATATATATATATATATATATACATATATATATATATATATATATATATATATATACATATACATATATATATATACATATACATATATATATATATATATATATATATACATATATATATATATATATACATATATATATATATATATATATATATATATATATACATATATATATATATATATATATATATATATATATATATATATACATATATATATATATATATATATATACATATACATATATATATATATATATATATATATATATATATATATATATATATATATATATATATATATATATATATATATATATATATATATATATATATATATATATATATATATATATATATATATATATATATATATATATATATATATATATATATATATATATATATATACATATATATATATATATATATATATATATATATATATATATATATATATATATATATATACATACATATATATATATATATATATATATATATATATATATATATATATATATATATATATATATATATATATATATATATATATATATATACATATATATATATATATATATATACATATATATATATATATATATATATATATATATATATATATACATATATACATACATATATATGCATATATATATATACATATATATATATATGCATATATATATATACATATATATATATATGCATATATATATATATATATATATATATATATATATATATATATATATATATATATATATATATATATATACCCATTTTTCTTCTTCAGGCACCCTTGTGGCCTAACCCTTTTTTCTTGGGTGTGGTTTTTTTGCGAGAGTTTTATATATATAACCTGTTTAGTATACATATATTGCTAGGATTAGTAAATTTTTCCTATTATTATAGTTATTATCATTGTTACTGTACAATGTCAGAAAAAGCCAAATCTGGTTTTAAAAGATGTCAGTGTGGGCAGAAAATGTCCATTACTGACAATCATGCTTCCTGTGTCTACTGTCTTGGCCCTCTCCATCTCCAAGAGGATTGCTCCATTTGTCATTCCTTTAGCGGGAGGGTCATGACAAATAGACGCAGGAAGCTTATTGACAGAGGATTGTTGAAGCCGGCCTTTCAAGAGGCTTTGGACAAGTCGGATCAGGCTTCTAAATCCTCGAAGGGGTTGAAGATGTCGGAGCCCATGTCATCGGCTCCGAGTTCATCTTCTCGGGTTCATTCGCCGGTTACACAGATCTTGGGGCCGAGCGTCGAACATTTATCTTTTACTGAGCCCCAGATCTTGGAACCAGTGTTGGAACTGCCACCACCGTCCATTCTTCGGTCGGTGCCATCTTCGGCTCCTTAGACCCATTCTTCCAGACCCTTGTCTGACACAGATATGGATCGTGTCATGCAGAAACTCATGGAGAACACGGCCCTTTCCAAGTTAATTGCAGTTTCCTCCCAGTTGGTGTCGAAACTAGAAGGCCTCCCCATATCTCCAACGGGTCCTCCTTCGAGACCCATCCAGATCTCGGAGCCGGGAGAAGATGACCTGATGATAGTGGAGCCCTCGGTGCCGAAACCGTCCATTGCACGATCGACACCTTTGACTTCGACTCCTTCGCAACTGTTAGGGGAGTCGCGGAGCCGACGGTCTTTGCTCGGTTCCGGGACCGAGAGTCGTACCGACCTGTTGGTGCCGACTCTCCCTCTCAGGGCCTCGGCACAGACTGGTTCGGCTCCGTCCTCGGGGTCGGAGCCCACGGCACCTGGTTCTGGGATGCTTCCGTGTTCTTCGGAACCAGGGGAGCCCTTAGCCAGGGGATCGGGGGCCTTTGACCTTATGAGGAAGGTATTGTCTGCACAGACAACCACATCATCAGGGGAATCTTCTCCTTCCCCAAAAGGGCCACTTTCTGTTTCTACTCCCACGATCCATCCCAAGCGTCGAGCCCAATTGCGTCAGCCACCCACAGAGGGTTCCCCCTGTTCCTTGGAGGCCTCACCAGAAGCCCCCTCTGATGAAGTCCCAAGGAAACGGTTGTGCAAGAGGAGGCACATAGATTCTCCACAGGAATCTCTAACGTCTGACACCAACTTGGATGAGGCATAGGGGTCCCCCAAATCACCCTCTGAGGATGTGTCATTTGCAAACATCCTGGAGATCTTGAAACAGAGGGGTGATTGGCAGTCCCTAGCCCCCTCTGAGGACAAGTCGGTGCTGCTAAAGGCTTTTGGGGCTCAACCTTCTACCTCCTGGGTGACCCCGCCCTTCGATGAATTAATGGATTTGATTGCTCGAAGGGCGTGGGAGACACCTGACACAGTGGAACCAGTACCTAGGAAACCAAACAAGTTCATCACTGCCCCCCAAGATAAATCTTATCTCACCAAGGGAGTCCCTGTCGATGCTATGGTGATGGCGGCAGCCACGAAAAAGGAGATGTCTGAGTCTTCCCCATCTGTTCATCCTCCTAATAAGGATTCTAGGACTATGGACAGATATGGGAAGCGCATTTTTAGTTCAGCGACTTACTATCTGACCCATTTCACATGTTTGCAGAGGGATCTCATCAAGGAGCTGACAGATACCCTCCAGGGAAACACAGATGCTGCTGTTTCAGATAAGGTAACAGCGCAACTTAACACCCTCACATCCATAGTAAACTCATCCATGAGGCTCATCTCGTATGTAGCCGAGGGATCGAGTAGAGCTGCAGCTTCACCGATTGCTCTTCGAAGACAATCATGGATGTGGCTGTGCTCCATTGCGGAAGCCTTCAAGTCTTCCTTTGCCAATGCCCCTTTTGATGGTGCCACACTTTTCGGGCCCAAGGTTAAGGAGACTCTCACTCGGTGCGAGCAAGAGGGAAAGACCCTGTCTGCTGTCGGGGTCCGTTTTTCCGCTCCTACTAGACCATACCCCAAAGGGCAACGAGGTGGAAAAATGTGGTTCCGTAAGAATCAGGCATCTTGCCAGACCACATAGAGTGATACCCCCTCCAGAGGCAGAGGAGGGGGTAGAAATGGAAGACGCCGCCCCGGCGGCAGAGGGGGTCCTCATAACCAAGGCAACAGGGATTCCGTCCCTGGGAAGCCTTTCCAGCACTCCTGAATGGAGGCCAGGCTGTCCTGCTCTGGAGGCAGTTGGGGGTCACTTAGCTTTATACCCACTGGCCTGGCTAAACATTACTTCAGATTCTTGGGTAAAAAGCATTATAACCAGAGGATACAAAATCCCCTTCTTTTCAACACCACCTCTACAAAGAAAATTTCCAGACATGCCACCCCGTCTGCGAAAACTAGCAGCTGTAGAAATTTCAAAGCTGCTCGAAAACAGAGTCATCCAACCAGTCCCGGCGGACCAAAGAGGATTCGGAACTTACTCAAGGTTCTTTTTAGTTCCAAAAAAGACAGGGGACTGGAGACCGATCTTAGATCTCAGCCATCTCAACAACTTCGTGAAGAAGGAAAAGTTCCGGATGGTCACGCTTCAATCGATCCTTCCATTCTTACAGAAGGACGATTGGATGTGCTCTATAGATCTCAAAGACGCGTACTACCACATCAAAATGGCCAGACCATCCAGAGATCACCTGCGCTTCCGGCTGGGGGCCAGTCACTTTCAGTTTCGAGCTCTGCCCTTTGGACTCACCTCAGCCCCCAGGGTGTTCACCAAATGCATGGCAGTAGTTGCGGCTCACTTGAGATGACAAGGATTCCGGGTGTTTCCCTATCTGGACGACTGGCTCCTCACCGCCACCACCGAGCGTCGACTATTGCAAGCCATAGACTACACAATTGGCCTTTGTTCCCACTTAGGGATATCCATAAACTTCAAAAAGTCTTGCTTATCGCCCTCACAGTGTATTTCCTTCATCGGAACAGATCTAAATACACGATCGACACCACTACTAAAACTTCCCCCAGTAAGAGCTTCAACGCTCAAACAGCAGGTCCTACTTCTTCTAGTCAGCAAGAAAGCCCCGGCCAAACTGGTGTTAAAAGTGTTGGGACTGATGGCAGCCGCATTAATTGCAGTCCCTATGGGAAGGTTACACATGAGGATTCTTCAATGGCTGCTCTTTGCGCAGTGGTCGTTCCAACACCTACCCCTAACGCACGAGATCAGGATAACATAATCTTGCAGACGGGACCTCTCATGGTGGGTGCGCGACCAGAACCTCACTGTGGGTCGCCCGTTCGTTCTACCCATTCCAACAGCCACAATAACCATGGACACTTCCCTGATAGGGTGGGGGGGGCCTTTTTCAGGGAAGAACAGTCCAAGGAGAATGGTCCAGCACGGAGTACACTCTACATATAAATGTTCTGGAGTTGAGGGCGGTGTTCCTAGCGTTGCAACACTTCCAAGTCCTCTTACCTCTAGGGACAGTAGCAGTTCAGACAGACAACATGTCTGTAGTCTGGTACATAAACAAGCAAGGGGGAACCAGGTCTTACCTGTTATGCAGAGAGGCCATGAGAATTTGGCAATGGGCAGAGTCCACGGGTCGCTTTCTGATAGCAACGCACATCCCGGGGTCATCCAACGTCATTGCGGACAGGTTGAGCAGAGCCATCCTGTTACCTCACGAGTAGTCCCTGAATTCACAGACGGCGGAAAAGATCTTCCGCAAATGGGGCCAGCCTTGCTGCGATCTGTTTGCTTCCCCATTGAATGCAAAATGCAGAAGCTACTTTGCCCTTGTACCCCCTCCGGGGGATGTCCCCAGGGACACACTGATGCACGATTGGCCCCCGGGTCTCCTATATGCATTCCCACCGACTCCATTGATTCCCAGATTTCTACAGAAAGCCAGGTGCCTGGGAAGGACTATAATACTCATAGCCCCATTCTGGCCTCATCAAATATGGTTTCCCTTTCTTCGAGCTCATCAAATAGAGGAACCGTGGATTCTGGACCCAGTGCCAGACCTGCTGACACACTCGTCGGGAGTTCCTCACCCGTCTCTACAGTCCCTCAAACTAGTAGCTTGGCTGCTCCGTTTCCCTGCCTATCCAGGTCTCATCTACTCCTTCTGGCAGTTCAACACATCCTAGTTGCTTCTCATAAAGCCTCTACTACTAAGCTCTATACGAGTAAGTGGAAAGGTTTTGTATATTGGGCATCTAGTCAAAACTTAGATCCCTTGGTAGCTCCTTTACATAAAATTTTAGAATTCTTATCCATCCTTTTTCACGAAGGAGCTTCTACTTCCACTCTGAGTACAGTTGGTGGCCATATCAAACTTCCATATTGGTGAGGGAGGTTCTTCCATTATGTCTCACAGGCTTTGTAAAGCCTTTTTGAAAGGAACCTTCCATCTTAGACCGCCTGTCAGAAAACCTTTCTTTCCATGGAGCCTGAATTTGCTGCTGTCGCAACTCATGTTGCCACCTTTTGAACCTGCTTCGTCATGCCTCCTAAAGTTCTTGTCGTGGAAGACGCTGTTTCTCGTCGCCGTGAACTCAGCTCGTAGAGTCTCAGAGCTGCAGGCATTATTGGTCAGACCACCTTACCTGATATTCCACCCAGACAGGGTTTCTTTGCATACAAATCCATCTTTCCTTCCAAAAGTATGTTCAGTTATGAATATTAATCAGTCTATAGAACTCCCTACCTTTTTCAAAAACCATACTAACAAACTGGAGTATATGTTGCACAAGTTGGATGTTCACAGGCAGCTAAGATTTTATTTAGACAGGACCAAAGCCTTCAGAAAAACGGATCAACTCTTCGTCGCTTTTGCAGACAATAAAAAGGGCATGGCAATTACTAAACGTACACTATCTAAATGGCTTGCTGACTGTATAACATTTGTATACTCCAAGTCAAACCAATCCTTACCAAACAAACCTAAGGCCCATTCTACCAGATCCATTTCCACCTCCTTAGCTCATGCAGCTCGCTTGCCTTTGGACACTATTTGTGCAGCAGCCACGTGGTCTAAACCACATACTTTCATCACTCATTATAGAGTGGACATGGTCTCCAAGGATAGGACATCATTTGGTTCTTCCATAAGTCACTCGGGGTCACGGTGCTAGGGACGCTACCCGTGTGCAAGAACAAACGGCGAGATTGAACACTCTTACATAAAGAAGTTATGTCCTTACCATAACGTTCCATGTAGAGTGTTCATCTCGCCTTTGTTCTTACATCCCCCCCCCCCATGTGTTTGGAAGAACTGGTAGGATTAGAGTCTGATCGACGTGTCTTGACCCTTTGCGGGGTATGTGGTCCCGTATGTCACGGGATATATGCTTAGACCATTAGTTATTGCTATGGTGAGAGAGTGTCTCTGAATGGCTGAAGAGAGTGTATGCTTCTAGCACTGCAGGTGTTGGATCCTTTCATCTGGTTTGCTTGCAAACTAGATCTGAGTAATGGCAGGGAGGATTGTGGGATATGGGCTGGTCTCGAGCTTCTCTGAGATTCAGAGCTTTGCAATTCGGCCAACTTGGAGCCGAAGATTGGCTCCGAACCCATGTGGAAGAACAAAGGCGAGATGAACACTCTACATGGAACATTATGGTAAGGACATAACTTCTTTTTTTTTGGTATCGCTTCCAACATTTGTCTCTGCGGTGCATTAGTTTTCTTGTTTCTTTAGATAGCCAGGGAATGGTTTTGGCTTTTATTCTTTTTGTTCTAAGAGGGGCTAGGCTATTTAGTAAGTCTATGAAGGTTTTGTTGAAGTAATTATTTGTACTGTCCAGAGGCAGAGTTTTTAGGGGGGCCAACTTCATTTTTTCCAGACAGTCAGAAAATGTCTGTGGATTGAAGCTGGCGTGATTACAAGTTTGAATGTATTGATGTATTTGGACAGAAGAGGCACACCGGAGGGCATAGGCTTGGTAGGTGGTTGCTAAGGGGATCAGGTATAATTCCAGTGTTTGAGATTAGGTTGGGATGATCCAATCTAGTGTAGTGCCAGAGGGAGACGTCTTTACTGGGTCTGGTAGAGTAGTTTATTAGCTGGGAGAAGTTGGAGAATAATTGTTTGGCTCAGAGATTGTGAGGAGATGGCCCAATTGATGTTTACATCACCAAGGATGAATGTTTCCTTTTTGTTGATGGAAGAGAACCATGAGAGAATGTCTTCAAGGATGGAGATGTTGTTACCAGGGGGAATGTAGTGGGCAGCTATACATAAAGTTTTATGTTTGTTAATTTTTAGGAAGGCTATGGATAGTTCAGCAAGAGAGAATTTAGGAATGGGGTTAGTGTATGGAATGACTGTTGGACAGGAGGAGTAAATTATGGCTTCCCGTCTTCCTTTCTTATTAGGTCTGTTATTCCATATGATTTTGTAGTCAAGGGAAAGGATTTCAGTATTTTTGATATGAGGTTTGAGCCACGTTTCTGAGACAGTTAATATGCCGGGATGGTTATGTAACAGCCAGGCATGTAAGTTGGGTATTTTATTTCAAATACTTTCAGTATTGATTGAAGCTAGATGGATGGTTTTGGGGGAGGGTGATTGTGATGATGTAGGAGAGCAGATGTTGGTGGAGACAGTGGGACGAGGATGGGATGGATGTCACCAGAAATGGAGAGAGAAACTAGAATGCAAAAGATGGGTGATCAGGTTCAATGGGGAAGTAAGTTAGGAGTGTAGTTGAGGAAAGGTCTGCTATTGCCAGTGAAGTGAGTTAGCAGAGAGAAGGTACTGGAGGGAGCCTAAATTTATAGAAGAGAGTTGTATTTAGGGTATAGTTTATGGGATATGGAGGAGAAGGAATGAGGGACAATTGTTTGAGAGGAAGTTATATGTAGTGAGTGTGAGGAGTTAGAGAAGAGAGTAAGGAATAGGAGGGGGCAAAGGAGGGATATGAGGAAGGCTGAAGTGAGAAAACAGGTGGGGAGATGGAGCATGATGTAGAATGAGAGATGTGTAGAAGTAAATGTGAGATGGGGTGGTAGAGATTAGTAGGCTGAGGTAGGAGTGTGGGTAGTGGGAATAATGAGCAAGAGAGTTAGGGAGAATAGTTGGAGAGCAGGAAGTAAGTGGGTGGGGGAGGGACACTTGTTAGTGATTATTGGAGGTGTGGAGTATAGTATGTCTGAGTAAGGGGGAGGTTAGGAAATTTGAGAGGATTAGAATACTGGGGAATGAGTGGGTTGATTGGATAAAAATGGGTGAGGGAGAAGTTCAGGAAGTATAAAGTTAGGATCACTGGGGTTGGGACGGAATTGGGGGCAGGGAGGGGAGCAGAGTGCACCCGCAGGGCCAACAGAATGGGCAGAAACCAGAGAGGCAAGCAGTGGAAATCAGTGAAGACCTCAGGGGGGGGTTGTAATAATACAAACTCTGCCTGTAAAGTGAAAAAGAGATGAGAAAGCAAAGTTTATTAAGGTTGGAAGTGTGTCTTCACATTGACTTGCTTATTAGTAGCCAGGTTATGCACAGATTAGAGTAAGGAGATTTATTTTCAATGAAGGGAGATCTATAGAGATGCAAATTAACAGGTGGGGCTCACATGATACAAAACTAAGGCAAACAGCTCTGAAAGGGCTGCTCCAGGGTTATTTTTAATCACAGTGTATGGGAAGGATTCTGATTAGTGTATACTGTCAAGTGGACAATTAGGATTACTGCACAAGCTGGTAGGGACACAAAGGCTCAAACAGTCAGTATTATTAGCAAGCTGAGAACTACCAAGTTACACTGTTAATGTTAAAGCTTCACTATCATAACACATACATTTAGAATGCCTGGGTGGACTGACTGCTCTTTAGGCTGAAAAGGTATATACTTCGTTTTGCAGTACTGATTCCTTCTTAGACTGTATGGTTGGTGAGGTGTAGTAGCCACGGACTGCAGAGTTGCCCGAGTGTGCTGTGAAGAGAGAGAAAAAGAGAAGGTGAAGCTAGCAGAATGAGACAAAGATAGGATAAAGGAAGTAATGAGATAGTAGAGTGTTAAGATACAGGTCTGAGGAGAGATGAGAGAGAGCAGGAGAGAAACAGTAAATAGCAGGAGAACAGCTACTACTGCAACAGTTTGAGAGTAGTTCAACAGTTAACACATCACAGTGCCACAACTTTGTTTGGAAACCAGTTAATAAGTCATGCACAACACATTTAGCAGCAAATTATCCTGTGCATACAAGACAAAGTAAAATGAACACTTAAGAACAGTACAGTTGAATCCACAGCAGAAACATAACTGCAGTGCTAAATCAGTAAACACTGTTTCTAAAGCCAACACCAAGTCAATTAGATTTAAATTACATTTATAACAGCAGATGTGTTGCTGTCCTATCTTACCTTCATTCTTACTAGGATGGGTTTGGATCCGATCCTTGGATCTGACTTGGCCTTTATATCCAAGCTCGAGGTATTCTATCAGTTCATGGCTAAATCCTATCCCAGCATGCACCAGGAAACCTCCTCAGATCTCGTTTGCCACTAAACAAGATTGGGTGCTTGTTATGCTAGCTCTGGCTAAGTACATACTTTTATTATACTCTCCTTGCTATTTATCTTCAAATTGTTGAATTTTTTGTTAGATCATTCAATTTCTATTTTTTGTGGCTGTTTTTCTGCTTTTTGTCGTCGTCTTCCATCCAGACCTTGTTGTCCCTCTCCTGGCTTCTATTTTAAAAGATAAGTAGCCCGTTTAAGTTACAGGGCTTTTATTCTTGTCTTTTCTCTGTTTTTCCGACAGTTCTTTTTAGTTAGAATACTGCCTTCCCTTTAGCCTGTTTAAGTTAGAGAGCTACCTCTCTCTTTTTCTGTCTCCCAGGCATAGCCCATTTAAGTTAGAGGGATGTGCCCTCCTTTAGTTCTCGTTAACTGTTTTTTCTGGCAAAGTTATAAAAAAAAAGATTAACTTTTCTAGCTACCCTTTCCTCTGTCACTATCCCTCTTTTCTGTCAGGATATCTATTAAGGATTCAAAACAATTAGATTTCAAGAAATGTGAGAAATGTAGGCAGAAAATGAACTTAAGTGATGAGCACACTTTGTGTCTATTGCCTAGGTGTGTTCTGTCTCCAGGAGTCTTGCTCGATTTGTCATTCCTTTAACCACAGAGCTCTCCTGGAGAGGAAGAACAAATTGATTGTGAGAGGACTGTTGAAAACCCCCTTTTCAGAGGCTATACAAGAAGGTCCGGGTTTATCAAAAGCTGACAAGTCCCCAACTTCTAAATTGGACAAGTCTGGAAAGAGATCTTCCTCTTCTAGTCCTTTATCTGAGCCATCAAAAAAGGTTGCCAAAATTTCCACACCGAATCCTATGCCCATCGGATCTGAAAAGTCTTCAGCTCTGACACCATCTGTTTTGGTTCTGGCAGAGTTTGAGATTCGGAACCGGTCTCCAGTCTTAGAGCCATTCTTCCCTACTCTGAGGTCACCAATATTGCAGCATGCCAAGTCTCCAGCCCCCTTGACTCTTTCCAGGAGCCTATCTGACGATGTGGATCAAGTGGTACAGAGGCTGTTAAGGGCACCAGCGCTGGCCAAGTTGTTGTCAGATCCAGTCCCAAGGGCTTTGGATCAGACCTCATTCTCCCCTTCTGCCCTGATTCCTCCTCCAGTCTGACTTCGGAGTCTGAATGCCCTGAGCTGATAGTAGTGGAACCCTCTGATCCGAGACCTATGACGGGATCTTCGCATCCGACCATTGCTCCGATGTCCTCGGCTCCATAGGAGCTCAGAGTCTAGGAGCCGATGCTCTCCAGTCGGGTCCGGAGAGGTGAGTCGGGTGAGCTCAGCTCCTAACTCAGCCTCGGGTCGGTCATCCTCGATTCCAAGTGTTCCTTCAACTTCTTCGGATCCAGGGGGTTCCTCGGATCAGGGGGCTTTTGAGATGATGATGACAGTACTGTCTCCACAGACATTTCCACTGTCATCTCTGGATGTTCTACCCCCCCAAAGCACCGGTGTCTGCCTCTATATCCTTGCATCCCTTGGGACACAGAGATCCTATGTCTCGGGATGCCCCACAGGGCACCCTCCACTTTTCTGAAACCTCTCCAGTGTACCCCTCTGAAGAGTTCCCTCGGAAGAGATTATGCAAGAGGAACCATGTAGACTCCCCAGAGGAGTCCATCACTTCTGATATGGACCTCTATGAAGCTGAACAGTCCCCACGGTTGCCTCCTGATAATGTCTCCTTTGGAGAGATCTTAGAAATACTGAAAGAGAGAGGCGGCTGGAAGTCCACCAACCCTTCGACAGAGGAGTCTGTATACGTGAAGGGCCTTCGGATCTCACCCTTCCTCCACTTGGGTGTCTCCACCTTTCGATGAACTTATGGACTTATTTCTCGAAAGGTGTGGGAGTCTCCACATCCAGTGGAACCTGTTCCTAGGAGGCCAAATAAGTTTATCACATCCCCGTCAGATAAAACCTTTCTAACTAAGGGAGCCCCAATAAGATGCTATGGTGATGGCGGTAGCCAGACACCTTCTGTTCATCCACTGAACAAGGAGTCTTATACAGTGGACAGATATGGAAAGCGCATTTTTTTCTTCAGTGACTTTTACCCTCAGATCGCTGAATTACCTTAACCATTTTACTAGATTACAGAGAGACCTCCTGAAAGAGCTAGGAGATACTCTCCAAGATTAAGTACCTGAAGGGGTTTCAGATAGTTTCCCCTCAGCTCTCTACTTTAAACTCTGTTGTCAACTCTTCCATGAGACTGATTTCTTATTTAGCGGATGGAGCAAGTAGAGCACCGGCTTCAGGAATTTCCCTAAGGAGACATTCTTGGATGAGATTGTGTGATTTCGCAGAGCTCTTTAAATCTTCCTTTGTGAATGCTCCATTTGATGGCTCAGCCCTGTTTGGGCCCACAGTCAAGGACACACTAACTAGGTGTGAGCAAGAAGGAAAGACTCTGTCATAGGAGTCCGTTTTTCCATAGGTCAGAAAGGAAGTGACAAAATGTGGTTCCAAAAATCTCAGAGGGCGTTCCGGGACACACGTGGTGACTCTTCCCGCAGGGGCAGAGGAGGAAGTAGTAATGGAAGACGCTGACTGTGTGTTAGAGGGAGTCCCGCAGAATCAGGGCGATAGAGAATCTTTCTTTGGTAAGCCCTTTCAGCGCTCCTGAAGGGAGGCCTGTCTGTCCATCTCTGGAGACAGTCGAGGGCTGCTTTTCTTTGTACCCAGAAGCCTGGCAACAAATAAAAGACAAATGGGTACAAAGCATCATATCCAGAGGTTACTGCATACCCTTTTCCTTCCCCTTCCCAAATATAAAAAAGATCCCAGAAGTTCCACCCAGTCAAAGGAAACCAACAAGGTTAGAAATCCAAATGTTGCTAGACAAGAGTCATCCATACAGTCCCCACAGACCAAATAGGATCCGGAACTTATTCAAGATTTTTTTTAGTTCCAAAGAAAACAGGGAACTGGTGACCAATTTTGTATCTCAGTAATTTAAACAAGTCAGTAAGAAAGTCCAAGTTCCAGATGGTAACACTGCAGTCAATACTCCCTTTTATGAGACGAGATGATTGGATGTGCTCTGTAGACCTTCAGGATGTGTACTACCACATAAAAATGGACAGGTGATCCAGGAGACACATGTGCTTTTGGCTGGTAGCCAGTCACTACCAGTTTTGAGCTCTGCCCTTTGGCCTCACTACAGACCCCAGAGTGTTCACCATATGTATGGCAGCAGTCTCGGCTCACTTGAGACGCCTAGGATTCCGGGTGTTTCCATGCTTGGACGACTGGCTCCTAATCACCACTACCGAGCATCTACTAATAAAAGCAAGAGACACCACCTTCTAGCCCTGCTCTCACCTAGGAGTTACAATAAACTACAAGAAGTCTGCCTTGCTGCCTTTTCAGCATGTCGTATTTATAGAAGCAGAACTGGATTCAACAAACATGATGGCTAGACTTCCTCCAGAAAGAGTTCAAGTTCTAAGACGTCAGATTTTAAATCTTATGAAGAAAAGGGCTCAAGCAAGGATAGTCCTAAAAGTCTTGGGGATCGTGGCAGCAACAATAAGTCTGATCTCCTTAGCAGGTCTACACATGAGAATTCTCCATTGGCTGTTTTCTGCTCAGCGGTCCATGCAGGAATTGCCGATGTCCCACAAAATAATATTAACAGAAACTTGCTAAAAGGATCTTTGTTGGTGGCTTTACTCCACCCATGTGATTCTAGGTCGATTGTTTGTACTACCCCAACCATTGGCCACAGTGACCACGGACATCTCTCAGAGGGAGGGTGTTATCTGAGAAAGACAGTCCAAGGCACCTGGCAGGATCCCAAGGCCCACTTCTGCATCAGTTTCCTAGAGATGAGAGTGGTGCTTCTAGTGTTGCAAGCATTCCAGAACTCTCTTCCACTGGGAACTATTGCAATATAGACAGACAACATGTCAGTTGTATGGTACATAAACAAGGAGGAACCAGATCTTGCCCCCTTTGTCAAAAGGCCCTGAGAGTATGGTAGTGGGAGACCGCCTCCCAATGTTTTTTGATAGCAAAGCACATCCCGGGGAAATCCAAAGTGATAGCAGACAGACTCAGCAGAGCAATTCTAATGCCTCGAGTGGTCCCTAAAACAAGAAGTAGCTGAAAAGATTTTCGCAAATGGGACCAGCCTTGCTGTGACCTTTTTCTATCATACGTGAATGCCAAATGCAGCAGCTACTTTGCCCTTATCCCCCCTCCGGGGAGTCACCAACGGATGCACTTGTTCACGATTGGCCCACGGGACTCCTCTATGCCTTTCCCCCCTTCCTTTAATACCCAAAGTACTTCAGAAAGCCACATTCTTGGGAAGAGACTTGATACTCATTACTCCATACTGACCTCGTCAGATTTGGTTCTCCTTCCTGTGGCCTCATCTTTGGGAGGAGCATTGGTTGCTGGACCCAGTTCCAGACCTTCTGACTCATGCATCAGAAACGCTCCACCCTTCCCTTCAGACCCTCAAATTGACAGCTTGGCTGCTCCAATTCCAACAATAGCCAGGTTTCCTAACCTCTCCACATCAGTTAAGCATATCCTAATTTCCTCTCATAAAGCTTCAACAAGAAAGATATATAGAAGCAAATGAAAAAGATTCTCCTTATAGGCTTCTCATAATCGTATTGACCCATTTTCTGCACCAGTAAATTCCATTATAGAATTCCTGGCAAACTGTTCAATGAAGGTGCAGCCGCAGCTACCATTAGAGTTTAGCTAGCAGCAATATCCAATTTCCATTTAGATGAATCTGGCTTCAATATTATGTCTCACAGGTTATGCAAAACCTTTCTTAAAGGTACATTATTATTATTAAGACCACCTATCAAAGACCCTCCAGCACCATGGGACTTGAATTTCATCTTATCTAATTTAATTTTTTCCCCGTTTGAGCCAGCATCATCTTGTGAACTGAAGTTCTTGACATGTTAAACTATTCTCTTGATAGCAATTACCTCTGCTAGAAGAGTATGAAAACCTGCAAGCCTTGTCAATAAAGCTCCCTTACTTGCTTTTCCTTAGAGACGGGGCATCCTTATGAACAAACCCTTCCTTCTTGCTAAAAGTATGTTCAGAATCAAATTTGAACCAGTCTATAGAGCTGCTAGTCTTTTACCCAAATTATGAGAATAAGGCAGAATACGTTACATCAACTGGATGTGCATAGACAGTTAACTTTTTACTTGCACAGGACTTCAGAAAGTCTGACCAGCTGTTTATCTCCTTTTCAGACTCAATGAAAGGTACTTCATTCTCTAAGGTAACACTTTTAAAATGGCTTTCAGATTGCATAACTTGCATCTATAAGTTTCAAAATAGAGATCTCCCCAAAAGAGTTAAAGCCCATTCTACAACAGCCATTGCAACCTGTTCCACCTTTCTGGCTAAAACTGACAATTGATATCATACATTTAGCAGCAAATTATTCTGTGCATACAAGAAAAAGTAAAATGAACACTTTAAGAACAGCACAGTTGAATCAGTAGCAGAAACACAACTGCAGTGCTAAATCAGTACTGTTTCTAATGCCAACACCAAGTCAGTTAGATTTAAATTACATTTATAATAGCAGTTTTAGTACAGCATAGTTGCATAACTAGAGAAAACCTAGCTGCAGTGGTAATGTCAGTAAAACACTGTTGCTGAATGGTAGAATCAAACCAGTGAAAATAAACAAATAAGCAGAGCAGTAGTCAAGAATCAGAAAAGTGAATACCAGTTGTATAGATCCAAATAATTAGCTAAAACAACACTTTAAAAAATTCCTGAGGTCTAAAGGCTTACCAGTGAGCAGAATTCAACTGCTGAAGAATACTTGTGTCCTGATGGGAGACAAGTAATTTAAAGATGGCTCCATAAACAGCAGGAACCTAATATAGACTTGGTATTGGGGAGGGTGGGGGGTAGCAAAAAGGGTGTGAACCTGATGCAATGCGAATAAACCAGATAAAACCAGAGGCAAGCAGTAGAAAACTATAAGTGAAGACCTTGGGGGGGTGTCATAATACAAAAACTGTACCTGTAAAGTGAAGGAGAGATGATAAAGCAAAGTTCATTAAAGCTGTGAGTGTGCCTTCATATTGACTTGCTTATTAGTAGCCAGTTTGTGCATAGATTAGAGTAAGGAGACACATTAGCAATGAAGGGGAATCTGTAGAGATGCAAATAAACAGGTGGGGCTCAAGTGAAACAAAACTAAGGCAAACCGCACTGAAAGGGCTGCTCGAGGGTTATTTTAACCTTAAATTTTAATCTTTAATTTTATTTCAATCTGTTAGATGCCCCCCTTGACAAGAATGTTGTTCTTTGTGTTTCACTGTTGCAGTTATCACCTGTGAGTTATCCCTGCTGTGGTAGCCCTTGGCCTGCCCGAATACATGAGTCAATGTTTTTGTGCGCCGGTAGCTGTCGCCTGTAGTCTGATGTCAGGTAGTCAGTATTATAAAGCAAGGCAGCCAACGTCATTACATTAGCCGACGTCATTACATCAGTCTTTCTTGCCATGGAGCCCATAGCAGAAGCAGTTCACAGGAGTGCCGGTTGGTTACTACCAGAAGTCGTATTTCAGCAGAAAACGTCTCATGCGAAGTACCCCTTTGGGGACCCTTATTTTCTTGCTTTAACCGATGTCCGAAAAAGTTAACAATTGTCTCACCTGTGGAAAGCAGAACCCACACCAAGACTTTCATTCTTACTGCATCACTTGTTTAGGCCCAGACCACGACGTCCCTTGTTGCTGGTTCTGTGCCCTCTTTAATGTGAGAACCATTCACCGTAGAGCCCTTTTTTGTAGACTGTTATTTTCGTATTCCGTCTTCAAATTCCAATATGGCATCCATCAGGCAACAATCTGACATTCCAAAAAAAAACGTAAAAATAGAGACAGGGGTACACAAGGCTAAGCCTTCCGACTACGCTACTGCTAAGCAAGTCATCAGGTCTCCAGAATTCAGAGAGACACTTTTGCAGCCCCTGATGCCTGACTCACTTTCTATGCAGGCCTCGTCCAAGACCCTTTCAGAGTCCGGTACTGAAAGATTCTGTTAGGCCTCGCAGCCAGGCTACTCCTAGGAAATCTGCTTCTAGCAACCATCTTGCTACTGCTCCCCCACCCCCAAGCTCAAATGCTTAAAATGGCAGAGGATCTCATCTCCCTTATCCGAGGTACTCTAGTCCACACTCCAAAAAAAAAAAAAAGGGGGCTCCTTCTCCAGAAATTGATAGACCAGGACTCAGGAACAACAGCCCTTAACTGTTTATGAAGATTCAGATGCAGAGGAATCCATCCTGTCTGCCTCCCCTCCAGAGGACCTCTCCTTCGGGGAAACCCTTCACTCCCTCAGGGAACATTTTCAGTGGGAATCTCAGGACTACCCACAGTCAGAGAAACGTCTTAAAGAGTTTCTGAACCTGCCCCAGCACAGACCCCTGGCCATCCCACCTATTCTAGAAGTGGTGGATGATGTTTTCCTTTAATTCAATTTAGCCCCCAATGCCCTGCCTCCTGTCCCAGATAAACCTGACAGGTACTACAGAGTACTGGATTCTCACAAATATCTGTACAGGAACCCTGCTGCAGACCCTGAGGTCATTACACAGGGACCCAAAGGAGCTAAGACTAATTCTGCCAAGAATCCTCTTCCTTCTGACAAAGACTCCAGAGCTCTGGACAGATGGGGTAAGAAAGTATACACCTCTGCTACCTTAGCTATCAGCACTCAGTTGTCAGTTCCATATGCTAAAATACCCAACAACACACTTTGGAACAATTAAAACAGAAGATTGCTTCCTCCCCTGACGGTGCCAACTCAAAAGAGCTGGCAGAATTACTACACTTTGCTTGTCAAGTGGCCAAGCGCTCATTACAATGTGAATAAAAAAATAAATTGCAGTGTCTGTAGGATTTACCGTCACTTTATTAACAAGACAATGACTTCAGTTACCGCTTTCGTCTCCCTTCACTCTGAGACTTCTTCAGACTAAAATTCATTGTTCATTACACACATTAAATGCCCATTCTTGGGATACATCACCCAACAACATCCAATCTAAGTTAAGAAGCCTAGTCACGTCATAAAATAGGCTAAATTAAAGAAAAAGCCGAGTCACATGATAAAATAGGATAAGTTAACTTCTGCAAAAATTCTAAAAAAGTCAGTGTTTTAACCCTTTTCTTTTTAAGTACATAAATTCCTGTCTATTATTGCGACCAGGGAAAAAACATGCAGTTAATTTAACTTACCAACAGTACTGTAGCCATCCCAGTTCTTCCTCTATGTTGTTAATATTCTTGGTGTTACTCAGTGCTTCTAATACTAAACATTTAAAGTTAACTTTACATTTTCTTTCTTTATAGTGTTTACACACAGCATTCTTTTCATCTCCATTGGCAATAGCATACTTATGCTCATAAATTCTTCTGTTCTTCCCACATAAAAAGCATGACAATCCATGCACATTAATAGATAAAACTATATTTTTACTCTTACATGAAAAACTTCATGGTATTCTGGCTACATAGTTTCCCACTTCAATTTCACTGGAGTCAGTATACAAATAGTTGCACATGTTACAGTTGAAACACTTACTCCTTTTTTACCTTCGACTTGTATTTTTCTCTTTAGTTTACTCTGAAAAAAATCTTGATAATTTTTAGCTCTCTTTTGTACAAACCTGGGCCCTGTATCTATCTTTTAAATAATTTCATTATCAGCTTTGAAAATACCCCAATTTCTACTAATACTTTTTATAGCTTTAGAATCAACACTATTTTGCACTGCTAGTGCTGTCTTATGCGTATATATTTTCTTCTTTTTGTACTGCGTATATATTCTCTTCTTTTTGTACTATCACGTTTAGATACTTTCATCTATTTCTGTCTCAACAACTTATTCATATCCTTGTTAGGATATCCTCTACATTCCATTCTTTTACAGAAATTTTCAGCTTCTTGTACGAAAAATTATCATCTTTAATGAGATTGCTTATCCTTTTTAACTGGACCTTAATGTTAGATTTTATTTTGTTGGGATGGAGACTAGAATAATATAAGTACATGTTCTGAAAATCTTTCTTATAAATCTTAGATATCAACCTATTGTCTTCCTTATAAATCGTAAGATCTAAGTAGTTAATTCTTTGCATGTCATAATTATGAGTAAATTTAAGATATGAACATACATTATTAATATATTTCAGGAATCAGTTCCCTTCCCTAATCTGATCAGTAAAAAAACAGATCCCTATACTAATCTGGTATGTCCAAGGGTCAGTTTCAAGGTTACTCTCCAGTCCAGCTGGTGAATCTGGGAATTTTGAGGCAATGTTAAATTGCCTTATGTACACAGACAACCCTCTCCTCCTTCCAACAAACTCTAATATATGTGAGAGATGTAGTCACACAGCCAAACTGGAGGCAGAGCTCTCTCAACCCAAGACTGGCACAGTCAGTGAGGAGGAAAAGGTAACCACCCACACCACAAATCCAGTCTCACACAGACCTATTGCATCTGCATACCCAACACATAAACACACAAAAACATGCTCGGAGGCTCTAAATAAAAATCTGCCTAAACAGCAAAGACCTCCTAAGCAGATATCCAAGCAACAGCCACCCCTCAACAATACCCACAAATCACATATCTCTCAAAATCAGTGTGCCTCACAGTCACAACCCATAAGGCCAAACAACACACCAAATACGCTTGTTATAGGGGACTCTATTGTCCAGCACACTGAAGTCCCACTCACCAGACTGAACAAGGAGAAGGTCACTGTAAGCTGCCTGTCGGGTGCCAGGATCCGCCACATAACGCAAGCACTCAGGTCACTCCAAAGCAAGTACAAGTATGACTCTGTCATTGTCCATGCTGGTGTGAATGACCTGAGACGTACCTCCCTGGACTACATGAAAAGAGACATAAAGGTGCTCTCTGACCATGTAGCCCAGGCTGGTTTGTCCCTGACCTTGAGTAGCATCTTGCCCTCACCAAGAATGATGCCACAGTATAAAGACAAAATGATCAGTTTCAACAATTGGCTAAAGTATTGGTGTCATTCAAAGGGGATCCAGTGTCTGTCAGCCTGGGATGACATGCTCGACAAGCCACGTTCCATGTTGCTTCGCTAGGGACGGCTTGCACCTGTCACCCTTAGGCTTTCGTATACTGGCCAAGGCTCTTGCCACCCCCATAGTGCCTTTTTTAGGCAAGGCTCAAAGGACAAACCCACCTCCATAGACAACCTAAAGATAAAAAACTAAAGGTAATGCTACTCAATGCCAGAAGTCTAAACCTCAAGATGCACGCACTCGAGACTCTCCTCAGTATGGAGAAAATCGATGTCTGTGTAGTAACAGAAACCTGGTTCAAGGCTCCTGAGAGCACCCCAGCACTACCAGGTTATAACTCATACCATGCGTTTTGGCCCCAAAATTCACACCGAAGCACAAAAGGAGGGGGAGTATCTATATTCATCAAAGATACCTACACCCCCAGGATAGTGGCACTGCACGAAGCATCGGAAACCATCCATGTGCAACTAACAGTGGGTAAAACTGTCTTTCAGTTTGTAGCCTGCTACAGAACACCCTCCCTATTACAGGAACCCCACTTGGCATTCCTGAGAACACTGGAGAATATGAAGGTCTCTCCAAACACTATGTTATTGGGTGACTTCAACTACCCAAACATTGACTGGGAAAACTACTCATGCCCAAACACCCTCACCCAACGGTTCCTTGAATTTATAAACTCTAACGCAATGGAACAACTGGTCACCACTCCCACAAGAGGGAACAACATATTGGACCTGGTCATCACCAACATGGGGACTGCATGTTCCACACCAGAGGTAAACCCCTCATTGGTAAGATCAGACCATAAACCAATTTCCCTGGACATCCATATCCCATCCCCACCCCCAGCCAAGGAAATCACTGTAAAGAATTTCTCCAAAGCCAACTTTGCACTTCTCAAGACTGAGGTGGAATCCTTCAAAGCCCCTGGGCCAGAGGATAATACAGCCCAATCCGCAGAATCCTTTACAAATGCATTCTATGAGCACCTGCAGGAATGCATGGATCGTGCTATCCCAAATAAAACCAAGACTCACTCCTCCAAAAACAGGAGACCGGTCTGGTGGACCCCGGCCATAAATAAGCTATACAACAGAATGAGGAAGCTACTACATGACAGAGCAAAATCCCAAAAAGGGAAGGCATCTCTGATCAGTATTAGCAAGAAACTTCGATCCCTCATAAAATCATCAAAGGCCAGTTTTGAAAGAAAAATTGCCCTAGACACTAAAGATAATCACAAGGCCTTCTTTAGTTATGTCAGAAACATGGGTGGAAACTCCCAGATATGCTCTGAATTGTTGCATAACGGTACAAAATATACCGAACCTACAGACATAGCCAACATCCTGGCAGACAGATTCAGTGCAAACTTCTACCCCCCTTCCCCCCCAAAGAAGCAAATTCCTATCCCAACTGAATGTAACCTCCCTGACATCACAGATGCACAGGTGAAAACTGCCCTCTCCAAAGCAAAAAACACAGCATCTATGGGACCGGACGGTGTCCCAGGCTGTCTTACACGAGCTCCAAGAAGAACTGAACCCTCACATTAAGTCACTGTTCAAACTTAGCCTTACTACAGGATATGTACCCAAAGAATGGCGTACAGCTACAGTGGTCCCACTCCACAAAGGTGGTGCCACAACGGACCCCGGAAACTATCGCCCCATAAGCCTGACTAGTCTGGTCTGTAAAGCTATGGAGCATATTATCATGGAACTCATAAACAAAGACATTGGGAGCCTCCAGACACTGGACCCTACCCAATTCGGCTTTAAGGGCAGATCTTGCCTCTTAAACCTAGTTGATTTCTTTGAAACAGTTACCAAATCCATAGATGAGGGCAAGGTAGTCCACACAGCCTACCTGGACCTCCCAAAAGCCTTCGACGCAATACCCCACTCGGGCATCATAAATAAGCTTACCAGCTTAAATATCAACCCCTTTATCACAAGATGGGTTGCAAACTGGCTCAGAGATAGAACCCACTTGGTCAGAATCGTAGGTGCCATGTCCGAATCTAAACCAGTTACAAGTGGCATCCTACAGGGCTGTGTTCTGGGACCTCTCTTGTTCAGTATATACTTCTCTGAGGTTCAGGCTAACACGGGGGGATTATGGCTAACAAAGTTCGCAGATGACTGCAAACTGGGGGCCATAATCGAATCTCCAGCTGACACAAGCATTCTCCAAAAGGGTCTCACAGAGATGGATGCTTGGTACCAGAACCACAGCCTCAAGCTAAATGCTAAAAAGTGCATAGTCATCCCCTTTGGGAAAAACAAGGTGCCCACAAATTACCAAATAGGTGGTAATCCATTAAGTACGGAAGAAGTAATTAGAGATTTGGGGACCAACTTAGATAGTAATCTCTCCTTTGATAATCACGTTGCCAAAGTGGTTAGAAAGACCTTCTATATAGCCCACCTTATCACGAAAGGGTTCGCATCTAGATCAAGAGAGGTCATTGTGCCCCAATACTCGTCACTCATCAGGCCCATAATTGAATACAATGCCCCTTTTGGGATGTACCATACCCGACACCTGCAGCAACTGGAGAGACCCCAAAAGTACCTCACCAAGAGGATCATGGGCTACAAACAGATGTCCTATGCAGCTCGACTAAAGAAACTCCAGCTCTACTCAGTTGCTTACCGCCTACTCAGAGGCGATCTATGCCTGACGTATAAAGCCATGTCAAACCCAGAATTAATGGACATGCTCCACCTCAAAAAATCCAAGTCCCTTAGAGCTACATGCTCCAGGGATCTAAACCTCAGCACAAAAATAAATAGGACATGCTGGAGGGACAGATTCATTTCCCAGAGGCTCCCCTCACTCTGGAATAGAATCCCAATTCATGTTAGACATAGCCCCTCGCTGACCCTCTTCAAGCGAAATTTGGATGCGTGGATGGGAAATCGCAAATTCACCCCTGGGATCTCTCCTGTGTCCCTGCTAGACAGAGGCACAGTTAACTAATCTTAAAAGGGTACCTTCTGTGACCTACTTTACAGAGGCACAGTAGGCTAATCTAATAGGGAGGCGGAAGCCAAATACACTCTGGCTAGGCTTATAAATGCCCTAGGGCAGATAGCCTGCTATCTACCTATATCAATAGTCCCTCTCCAAATTAAAAAGACATCATCAATAAAGTTGTTGTTGTTGTTTGTCTTTCGTCTTTTCCCGGTTAGGGGTCGCCACAGCAGAACTCCAATCTGCTAATGATTGGCAGTAGATTTTCACGAATGCCGAGGTGCCAGCTTGACGTCCAGCCTTCAACGAAGGCACGCCCATTTACGCATGTCTTTCTAACACCCACCCAACTGTGGGGAGGACATGCAGACTCCACACAGAAGGCACTCCCCACACTCCAGCCGAGAATCAAACGGGAGAACCTCTTGCTGTGAGGCAACGCTACCTCTGCACCACCGCAGCTGTTACATCATCAATAAAGTAAACTATCTTTAATATATATTCATTATATTCACTATTGATGATGATGGCTGTCTCCCAACCGTGCATAAATACATTGGCATAATTTGTCAGCATGTGGGTTGAAACTGCATAGTGCGAATAGAGCTAGCGTGATGACGGAAGATGCTACTCTAAGAAGTGAGGAGAAAGCAAATTCACTAAGAAGGTCAGAGAGACTACATAGCAAGCCTGGAAATCAGGTGCTACGAGCTCAAATGAGACAGCAGAAATGAGTGAGAAACATGTTTCAACAGCAAAAAATGCTGAACAAGTAGTCAGACCTAAAGTGAAGGGGGCGAATGCCTGTACAAACTCATTTCACACTAAGGAAATAGTTACCTATCACAACAATGAATGCCAACAAGTGGTCGAAGTATATCAGAGGGTTAATAACCAGGAGAGAACATGGGCTCAAGTAACAGCAAGCGGCAGAAACGGAAGTTTCAAAAATTATAACAAGCAATCAAAAAACGGATATGCACAAGTGAACCACAGCAAGAGACATTGGAAAGAAGCGATGACATATTTGCTGCAAACTTTAAAATAGTTAACCTCTCTAGTTATGAATAATCTAGAGAGGAGTGTTGTGTACTAAGCAAAGGCTGGAATTTTGCTCCGGCTCAGAGAGCAGACAAATTAGATGCTGTAAATGAACTAAGAGACTATGTTAGAAGCCTTAATTTTGACATATTTAACAAACGCAGTGAAGTAAAAAGTGAATTTTATAATTTCACACCAACAGCACTACTAGATAGGGGCCAAGAGTACTAGCTGCTAGTACAAGGGTCTAGGGAACTACTAAAGGGGCGGTGAATACCGTACAACGTGGCTGGGCTAATATATGCCTTCAGGCAGATAGCCCAGTACCAACCTATGAACCTATAAGCCCGGTTACTTTAACCCACCATTATGTAAGGAGTTAGAAATGTTTTTAAATGTATGTGAAGCACAAATTGTTGAAACATTAGACAATAGAGCTGGATAGAAGTATTACAACTTGACTAAAAATGAGAAAGAATGTTTTGAGAAATTATATAAAAATGAAGAAATACTGATATTCAAGGCTGATAAAGGGGGATGTTTGGTAGTACTAGATGGGGGAGAATGAGTATAAAATGAGAGAGTTGTTAAAAGATAAAAAATTCTATAAAAAGTGACATTTTCAGATGTGAAAAAGGGATATGCTCTTATAGATTTTTATATAGAAGAGTGGTTCTGCACTGGCAGAATAGATGAAAAAACAAGAAAGAATCTAACTAATACTGACCCAAAAGTAAGTAGGATTTTTGGTATACCAAAGATCCACAAAAACGAAGAAGACCCCCCGCTAAGGCCTATTGTTGTAAGTGCTGAAACTAAGACTGAAGGGCTGTCTGTTTTTGTGGATTAAATGTTACAAAAAGTGGTACCTAAAAACATTACATATATGAGATAGCTTTGACTTTCTGTATAAAATAGAGACTGTAGTTGTGATTGAAACTGTTAGTTACACTGGATATTAATTCCCTCTATACTATGATTCCTAATATAGATGGTATGGAAACAGAATCAAACTTTTAAGATCTATTATGTTCTCTTCTGATATGGTAGGATTACTTATGGAAATGATTGATCTGGTTATTGTTACAGCTATTTGGAGTTATATGAACAACTGTTAAGAGTGGCTATGGGAGCAGCTTTAGCTCCCAGTTATGCCAGTGTATTTATGCAAGGTTGGGAGACAGCTAACATCAATAATGAATATAATGAATATATATTAAAGATGGTTCACTTTGTTGCTGATGTGTTTTTAATTTGGAGAGGGCCTATTGATATCATAGGTTCATAGGTTCATACTAGGCTATCTGCCCTGGGGCAATTGTAAGCCTAGCCCGATTCTGTATGGCTTACGCCACCCCTTGATTTGAGTATACTGATCCCTTTTTAAGGTTTAGTTTACTGTGCCTCTGTTTAGTAGTGACACGGGAGTAATCCCTGGGACAAACCTACGATCCCCCATCCACTTATCGAGATTTGTCTTGAAGAGGTTGTGAGGTGCTCTGCCTCACATGAACTGGAATTCTATTCCAGAGCGAAGGGAGCCTCTGGGTTATGAACCTGTCCCTCCAGCAAGTTCTATTTATTTCTGTGCTGAGGTTCAAGTCCCTCGAGCATGTGGCTCTAAGGGATTTAGATTTACTGAGGTGGAGCATGTCCATTAATTCTGGATTTGACATAGCTTTGCATGTCAGGCATAGATCGCCTCAAAGTAGGCGGTATGCAACTGATTAGAGCTGGAGTTTTATTAACCGAGCAGCATATGGCATCTGTTTGAGACCCTTGATCCTCTTGGTGAGATACTTTTGGGGTCTTTCTAATTGCTGCAGGTGTCGGGTAAGGTACATCCCAAAAGGGGCATTGTATTCTATGATGGGCCTGATGAGGGATGAATAAAGGGGCACGATTACCTCTCTTGATCTAGATGTGAAACCCTTCGTGATGAGGTGGGCTATGTAGAAGGTCTTTCTAACCACTTTGGCAATGTGGTTTTCAAAGGAGAGATTGCTATCAACTTGGGTCCCCAGGTCCCTAATAACTTTCTCTGTACTTAATGGGTTTCCGCCTATGTGGTAATGGTTTTGCCAAAGGGTATGACTATACATTTTTTGGCATTTAGCTTTAAAACATGGTGCTGGCACCAGTTATCTGTCTCTGTGAGACCTTTTTGAAGGATGTTTGTGTCAGCTGGAGAGTTGATTATGGCGCCTAGTTTGCAGTAGTCAGCGAACTTGGTGAGCCATAGTCCTCCCACGTTTGCCTGTACCTCAGAAAAGTATATACCGAACAAGAGTGGTCCCAGGACAGAACCCTGTGGGATGCCACTTGTGACTGGTTTCGAGTCTGACATGGCTCCAGCAACTCTCACTCTGTGGGTTCTGTCTTTGAGCCAGTTTGCGACCCATCTTGTGACATAGGGGTTTATATTTAAGCTGGATAGCTTATCTATGATGCCCGAGTGGGGTATTGTGTCAAATGCCTTTGCAAGGTCCAGATAGGCTGTGTGGACTACCTTCCCTTCATCTATGGCTTTGGTGACTGTTTCAAAGAAATCAACCAGGTTCAAAAGGCAGGATCTGCCCTTGACAAAGCCGAACTGGGTAGGATCTAGTGTCTGTAGGTCCCCAATGTCTTTGTTTATGAGCTCCATGATGATCCTCTCCATAGCCTTGCAGACTAAGCTAGTCAGGCTTATGGGGCGATAGTTTCCAGGGTCCAGAGGCTCCACCTTTGTGGAGTGGGACCACTGTTGCTGCACGCCATTCTGTGGGCACATATCCTGTAGTGAGGCTGAGATTGTATAGCTGTTTTATTTGAGGGATTAGTTCCTCTTGTAGTTCATGTAGGACGCAACCTGGGACGCCATCTGGTCCCATGGAAGCAGTGTTTTTTGCTTTGGAGAGGGCAGCCTTCACCTGAGCATCTGAGATGTTTGGGAGGCAGCCCTCTTCCGGGATAGATACTTGCTCTTTTGGGGGTGGAGAAGTTTGCACTGAACCTGTCTGCCAGGATATTGGTGATGTCTGTGGGTTCAGTGTATTTTTGTCATTTAGAATCAACTCGGAACAAGTCTGGGAGTTGCATCCCAGGTTTCTAACATAACTGAAAAAAGTCTTATGATTGTCTTTGGTGTCCTGTGCAATTTTTCTCTCGAAGCTGGCCTTGGAGGATTTTATGAGGATCATAATTTTTGCTAGTACTGATCAGAGATGCCTTCCCTATTAGGGATTTTGCTCTATCATATAGTAGCTTCCTCCTTCTGTTGTACAGTTTATTTATGGCAGGGGCCCACCAGACTGGACGCCTGCCTTTGGATGATTGGGTCTTGGTTTTGTTTGGGATAGCATGATCCATGCATTCCTGGAGATGTCCGTAGAATGCTTTTATATAGGATTCTGCAGTTTGAGCTGTAGTTTCCACTGGCCCTGGGGCCTTGAAGGATTCCACTTCGGTTTTGAGAAGTGAGAAGTTCGCTTTTGAGAAGTTTTTCACTGTGGTTTTCTGGGCTGCGGGTGGGGTCGGGATGTGGACATCCAGTGAAATTAATTTATGGTCTGATCTTACCAGTGAGGGATATACTTCTGGTGTGGAGCATAGAGTCCCCATGTTGGTAATGATCAGGTCTAGTATGTTGTCCCCTCTTGTGGGAGTGGTGACTAGTTGTTCCATAGCATTTGAGTTTATAATTTCCAGGAATCTTTGGGCTAAGGTGCTGGGGCTTGAGTAGTGCTCCCAGTCAATGTTTGGGTAGTTGAAGTCGCCCAATATAATGGTGTTCGGAGAGATCTTCATGTTCTTCAATGTTTTCAGGAAAGCCGAATGGGATTCCTGACTTTGAGAGGGTGGTCTGTAGAATGCTATAAACTGAAAAGCAGTCTTGCCCACTGTTAGTTGCACATGGATGATCTCCGATACTTCGTGCAATGCCACTAACCTGGAGGTGTGGATATCCTTGATAAATATGGAAACTCCCCCTCCTTTTGTGGTTCGGTCCGAGTTTTGGGGCCGAAAAGCATGATATGAGGTATAGCCTGGTAGTGCTGGGGTGCTCTCTGGAGCCTTGAACCAGGTTTCTGTCACTGCACAGATATCAATGTTCTCCATTCTGAGGAGAGCTTCGAGTGCGTGCATATTGAGGTTAAGACTTCTGGCGTTTAGCAGCATTACCCTTAGTTTCTTGTTCCTTGTGCTGTCTATGGGGTGGGTTTGACTTTTGAGCCTTGCCTAAAAAGGCACTATGGGGTGGCAAGAGCCTTTGCCAATATCCGAAAGCCCAGTGGTGACAGGTGCAAGCCATCTCTAGTGAAGCAACATGGCTTGTCGAGCATGTCATCCCAGGCTGACAGACACTGGATCCTCTTTGAATGACACCAAAATTTTAGCCAATTGTTAAAATCGATCATTTTGTCTTTGTACTGTGGCATCATTCTAGGTGAGGGTAAGATGCTGCTCAAGGTCAGGGTCATACCAGCCTGGGCTACATGATCAGAGAGCTCCTCTATGTCTCTTTTCATGTAGTCCAGGGAGGTATCTCGGTCATTCACACCAGCATTAACAATGACTGAGTCATATTTGTATTTGCTTTGGAGTGACCTGAGTGCTTGCTATGTGTCGGATCCTAGCACCCGACAGGCAGCTCACTGTGATCTTCTCTTTATTCAGCCTGGTGAGCGGACGCCAGTGTGTCTGATAATAGAGTCAACTATAACAAGAGTATCAGGTGTGTTATTCAGCCTTAAGGGCTGTGGCTGCTTGGCACACTGACTTTGTGGGTTATGTGTTGTGTGTTTTGTTTTGAGGTAGCGTTTGCTTGGATGTCTGCTTTGGAGGTCTCTGTTGCTTAGGTAGATTTTTATTTAGAGCCTCCAGTATGTTTTTGTGTATTTATGTGTTTGGTTCACTGATGTGGTGGGACTATGTGATACTGGAATTGTGTTGTGTGAGGTTACCTTCTCCTCCTGACTGGTTACACCAGTTTTGAGATGAGAGAGCTCAGCCTCCAGTTTGGCTAAATAGTTGCATCTCTCACATATATTTGAACCTGTTTGGAGGAGGAGAGGGTTGTCCGTGTACATGAGACAGTTGTAACATTGCCTCAAAATTCCCAGATTCACCAGCTGGACTGGAGAGGAAACCATTGACTGACCTTTGGACATGCTAGAGTAATAGGGAAACTGAATTTAAGACGGACCAATAGAGGACAGGGTAATCGTAGAGAGTATAAGAGTAAGTAGTGCTTATGGTTTAATAGTGCTAACTTGTAGGATTACTTAATTGGACCAGTGAGGGGCCTTAGAATGAGAATATGGTGTTTAAATTGAGAGATAGAGCAGTTCTAAGGGAAAAAGTGAAGAGCAGACTTTGTGGAGCCAGGAATAGTTTAAACCCAATTAGGCAGCGCTGCCCGTTGTTCTGCTATGCTCAAAAACGCGCAAAACAGGGTTTTAAGAGAGGAAGATGGAGTTTTGGAATTGACCCAAAATGGCCAATAAAACTACAGTTTCAAGTCAATAACCACTCCCACAGGGGCAGGCAGGCTGCTCAATGTTTTTCACTGCCACTGATCAACAGAGAGACTTTCCTTTAGCCCAAGCAAAAAATGGCCTCACAGAAACTTACAAACAGTTCAAGAACAGCAAGCCTGTAACTGAACTTTTTTAAATCTCAGAAAAATGGGAAAAAAGCAAGATTTGTTTTGTTTTTTTGTTTTTTTCAGAGATAGCAGAGGTTAACAAGTATCAACAAGTTATAACAGTGCAGTAAATGACCCCACACAAGAGTGCTAGGCCAAAGACAGGTAAAATGCAAGTTTTGAGAAAAAAAACGATTTTAAAAATAAGTGCAAACAGGAAATTCAGTAAACAGCTCCAGGTTGTGCTCTAAATACAGTTACTAATGCAGAAATCAAATTTAACAAGCCAGAAAATGCTCAAAATAGGCGGCTATGCAGAAAAACTTGGCAAATAAACAGAGGAAAAATACTTAAAGTCTAAAAAGTGGCTCCTTTCTTCTCTCAGCGTTTTCTCCTCTTGGTGGGTGCTTCACCAACAGCCATTTCCTGAAATATATTAATAATGTATGTTCATATCTTAAATTTACTGATAATTATGACATGCATAGAATTAACTATTTAGATCTTACTATTTATAAGGAAGAAACTAGGTTGATATCTAAGATTTATAAGAAAGAGTTTCAGAACATGTACTTACATTATTGTAGTCTCCATCCCAAGGAAACAAAATCTAACATTAAGGGCCAGTTAAAAAGGATAAGCAATCTCACTAAAGATGATAATGTTTTTGTACAAGAAGCTGAAAATTTCTGTAAAAGAATGGAAAGTAGAGGGTATCCTAACAAGGATATGAATAAGGAGAAAGAAATAAATTAAAGAAAAGTATCTAAATGTGATAGTACAAAAAGAAGAGAATATATACGCATAAGACAGCACTAGCAGTGCAAAATAGTGTTGATTCTAAAGCTATAAAAAGTATTAGTAGAAATTGGGGTGTTTTCAAAGCTAATAATGAAATTATTAAAAAGATAGATACAGGGCCCAGGTTTGTACAAAAGAGCGCTAAAAATTATAAAGATTTTTTTTTTCAGAGTAAACTAAAAAGAAAAATACAAGTCGAAGGTAAACAAGGAATGAATAAGTGTTTCAGCTGTAACATTTGCAACTATTTGTATACTGACTCTAGTGAAATTGAAGTGGGGAAACTATGTAGTCAGAACACCAGGAATTTTTCATGCAAGAGTAAAAATACAGTTTATCTATTGTCATGCTTTTTATGTGGGAAGAACTACCAGGGAGCTCAACAGAAAAATTTATGAGTATAAGTATGTAATTGCCAATGGAGGTGAAAAGAATACTATGTGTAAACACTATAAAGAAAGTAAACGCAAAGTTAACTTTAAATGTTTATTATTAGAAACATTGAATAACACCAAGAATATTTGAGTAACACCAAAAATATTGTTAACATAGAGGAAGAACTGGGATGGTCAGAGTACTGTTGGCAAGTTAAATTAAATGCATGTTTTTTCCCTGGTCTCAATAATAGAGAGGAATTTATGTACTTAAAAAGAAAAGGGTTAAAACACTGACTTTTTTAGAATTTTTGTAAACGTTTTATTTCTCTTTAATTTAGCCTATTTTATCTTGTAACTAGGCTATCTTTAATTTAGCCTATTTTATCATGTGACTAGGCTTTTTTAACTTAGATTAAATGTTGTTGGGTGATGTATCCCAAGAATGGGTATTTAATGTGGGTAAGGAACAATGAATTTTAGTCTGAAGAAGTCTCTGAGAGTGAAGGGAGATGAAAGTGCTAACTGAAGTTATTGTCTTGTTAATAAAGTGCCGGTAATCCTACAGATACTACAATTTATTTTGTATTCTGTTTTCTGACAGTTATTTGGTTTTGCTGTGTGCTTTTTGCTCATTACAATGTGGATACGATGCCCTAGAAGCCTCTAGCAGGGAAGCAGTGACAGGATCTGTTATTAGAAGACCTGCATGGCTGAAAGAATAACCTCTGTCTGATTAGGTCAAGTCTAAACTTATTGATGTACCCCAGATAAGGAGCGCCTGTTTGGGGAAAAAAGCAGAAGAGATGCTTAAGATGGAAGACAAAGCAAAGTCTATGCAAACAGTAAAAGATTTCTTTCAAGTTCAACCACCCAGATTCAGCAGGAACTTCCCCTCTAAACACTGGACCTTCCCTGCACTGAGCAGACAGGGACAGGACATAAAGGCCCCCATCCCAGGGCCAGCAAAGAAGCAAAAATGGACCACTTCTGCCTCTAAGGAAGGGAGTTATAAGCCAAGCTTCTATGGTAAGCACACTTAATGATTCTCCCTCCCCCTCTGCCCTCCTTTCACTCATCTAAAACTAGGAGGAAGGCTCCCCCTCTTCAAGGACAATTGGGTCTCTATAACCAAGGACCAATGGGTATTTATCAGGGATACAGATTCTCATTTAGCAAACTCCCAATTCCAAGAGGGTACCCAGACCTCCCCCCAAACCAGTGGGCAGAGGCATTAAAACAGGTAAAAATCCTAATATCCCAGGGGGCAGTAGAACATGTCCCTCCAGATCAAACAAGAAAAGGTTTTTACTTCTCTGCCCTCCTTTAACTCATCTAAAACTAGGAGGAAGGCTCACCCTCTTCAAGGACAATTGGGTCTCTATAACCAAGGACCAATGGGTATTAAAAATCATTTCTCAGGGATACAGATTCTCCTTCAGCAAACTCCCAATTCCAAGAGGGTACTCAGACCTCCTCCCAAACCAGTGGGCAGAGGCATTAAAACAGGTAAAAACCCTAATATCCCAGGGGGCAGTAAAACCTGTCCCTCCAGGTCAAACAGGAAAAGGTTTTTACTTCAGACTATTCCTTGTCCCCAGAAAAGAGGGCATTTGGGGCTCCATACTGGATCTATCCAAACTGAACACCTCCTTGTTGGTCCCCAGATTCTTTTGCAGCAGCTCCTGCCTGTGTTGCACAAAATGCTTGGCTGGTGATTCTAAACTTAAAAGATGCCTACCTCCACATCCCCATCAGGGAATTGTGCAGAAAATTCCTGCGCTTCAGAGCAGGCAATCAGCACTTTCAGTTCTCTGCACTGCCCTTTGGCTTATCTACTTCTCCCGGAGTATTCACCAAATTTTTAGCCCTGGCTATAGCATTCTGCAGACAGAGAAATATGCAGATTTATCCTTACCTGGACGACTGCCTCATTCAGGCAAACAGCAAAGAAAAGTTACTCCAGGATCTTCTCTTTGTCAAAAAAACTCCTAACATCCCTAGGGTTCACCATCAACGAGAAAAAAATGAAAGCAAAACCCTACCAGGAAAATTGTTTTCCTGGGAGCTGTGCTAGACACAGCAACCCTAATGACCTTCCTATCCCCAGAAAAGCAGAGTTTTCCTGCCTCTCTTCTTCACTCAGCTGGGTTCCAGAAGGCTCCTCACTGCGAGGAAGTTCCTGCAAGCCCCGGGATACATGGTATCTTGCATCCTTCTCATTCCTCTCACCAGGCTTCACATGAAAAATATTCAGTGGTACTTAAAGAACCTTTGGTGTCAGCACTCTTAGTCCCTAGAGACCACTCTCCCACTGATACCTTGCATAAGGGATGAATTTCTCTGTTGGGCAGAGGCCTGTGCCATGAACAAGGGTCTTCCCTTCATGCTCCGCCCTTCAGGCCAGACAGTCCCCAGTGATGCCTCAGACATAGCTTGGGGTGCTCACCTAGCAGGCAGGTGTACCCAGGGCCTTTGGAATCCCCAACAACTTCACTTGCACATCAAACAGAAAGAAATGATGGCAGTGCAAAACGCTCTGACTTCCTTCCAACCCCATCTCAGGCCAGGGGTCCTCCTTATAAAAACAGACAACACCACAATAATGTGGTACATAACATGCAGGGGGCATCCAATTTTACCCCTGGGCAGGTTAGCCATGAGTCTGTGGCTTACAGCCACCTCCATGGGCCTACACCTAATTGCCCAGTACATACCAGGAATCAACAACACACTGGCAGACCACCTAAATAGAAACTTACTGGACCCCCATGAATGGCAGCTCCACAGAGAAATCTTTGTGCAAATCACCCAGGGGTGGGGGACCCCAGAGTTGGACCTTTCTGCTTCCCACCTCAACCACCAGCTGCACAAGTTTTGCTCCAGGGAGTTTCACCTCCTAGCATGGGAGGTGGATGCCTTGACCTTCCCCTGGAGCTCCCTGTTTATGTATGCATGCCCCCCTCTGCCCCTTCTTCCCAAGGTTCTGATCAAAATAAGAGAGGAGAGACCAAAGGTCATCCTCATCACTCCAGATTGGCCCCCGACAGCATTGGTACCCGTTACTACGCAGTCTGAACTTACAGCCCCCCCCAAGATGCTTCCCCTAAGGTCAGACCTCTTGACCCAGGAGAGGGGGAAGGTACTGCACCTAGACCTACAGACTCTCAAACTTTCAGCATGGCTCCTACACTAACAAGAAGTCACTGTTAAGCAAACTGGTCCTGGACATCATCACAGAGGCCAGAAGGCCCAGCACAAGAAAATCTTATGCAGGAAAATGGAAAAGATTCTGCTCCTGGAAACAATCAAAAGGGGGCAGTACATCCCAACCCTCTCATCCTAGCTTACTTAGCAGAATTGCTCAATAGTGGCCTCTCCTTCTCATCTATTAAAATCCATGCCTCGACCATCTCTGCCCATTATGATTCTGACCCACCCCTCTTCTCTCATCCTTTGGTTAAGCAATTCATCAGAGGGCCTTCTAATATCAGGCCTCCCAGAAGACCACCTACTCCACCCTGGGACCTGAATTATGTGTTAGAGAAACTAACCTTACCTCCTTTCGAACCTGCCGCTTCAGTTCAACAGAATTGCAATACCTCTCCTGGAAGACTGCCTTCTTGCTAGCTATCACCTCAGCCAGAAGGGTCTCAGAACATCAAGCTCTCATGGCTGTTGAGCCCTTCATAATTTTCCATGCAGACAGAGTCTCCCTGAGGGACTAATCCCTCCTTTATGCCTAAGGTGGTATCTGATGTGACCCTTAACCAAGGCCATACACCTTCCTACCTTCTTTCCCAACCCTCAAAACAAGGGGGAAAGAATTCTACACTCACTAGACATGCACAGGCAACTCAGATACTGTCTGGACCGCACTAAGCCATTCAGAAAAACTGACCAGCTTCTTCTAAGCTTTGCCCCAGGGGCAGAGGGAAAGCCCATCTCCAAACAAACCATTTCCAAATGGATTTCACACTGTATCCATTTTTGCTACAGACTACATGGGAAACGCATCCCTAGGTCAATCCGTACCCACTCCACTAGGGCAACCTCCACTTCCAGTGCCTTCCTCAGAGGAGTTCCTACCAGGGACATATTGGAAGCAGCCACCTGTACCTCTGTCCATACCTTTACACAGCATTACCACCCACCTCTCTTTTTGAAGTCTAGGGTAGGGTCTGACTCTGCAATTCTGCAGGGCCTCCTGATCCATAACTAGGACTCTATCTTTCATTCCACCCTTTACCTCAGCTTTGGGAATCCTCCCACAGGCAATGACTGCAGCAGTGAAACACGAAGAACATAGCACAGTTGAGTACACTTACCATAAATGTAGATGTTCGCGTGTATTCAGTGTTGCAGTCTTGGTTTCCCTCTCTCCATCCCCCTCTTCACATCTTCCCCTAGGGGGACACATGCTTCCCAGGGTGGTTCTTAGCCACCAGGACCACGTCTCTCATTTCTCTTGTGCTTCTGATGGGTTAGGGCAAGAAATACTGATATAATGACATTGGCTGCCTTGCTTTATAGTACTGGCGACCTGACGTCAGACTACAGGCGACAGCAGCCAGCACACAAAAATATTGACTCTGGTATTTGGGTCGGCCGAGGGCTACCACAGCAAGGATAACCCACAGGTGATGACTGCAATAGTGAATACACTCGAACATCTACGTTTATGGTAAGTGTACACAACTGTGCCTTCTTTTTGGCCCAAAAGCAAAAGTGCTGAAAAAATGGAGGACAAAGTCAAGTCTGTGCAAATGGTGAAAATTTTCCTCCAGGTGCAGCCCCCCCCCCCCCATGTTCAATAGAAATTTCCCTGCTAAACATTGGTCCTTTCCCTCCCATGCCTATAAGTAACCAAAGGAAACATCAAAGGGAAAAACCATGTAGGCAGAGGGAACTCCTGCAAAAAGGCAGACAGTGGATCTCGGAAACCTCAAGACAAGGGAGTTCTAGACTGCAAACCACTTCCTGAGACTCAGTGACTCAGCCATACCACCTTCACCCCCCCAACCCCAAAGCTAGCAGGAAGGCTGTTTCTCTTCTATCTTACCTGCACCTTGATTACCTCTGACAAGTGGGTTCTAGATGTTATTTCAATGGCTACAAGCTTACTTTTCAGAGAGCAGTTAAAATCCTCAGGTTGTCCAGATGTCCTCCTGCTGTCCCAGAAGGCCTTCATTTTCTCTGTAGACCTAAAGGATGCCTACCTTCACATTCTAATACAGGAATCCCACAAAAAGTGCCTTTGCTTTATAGCAGGATTCAGTCATTATCAATTTTCTGCTCTGCTTTTTGGCTTATCTACTTCACCAAGACTGTTCACAAATTGCCCGGCTCCCATAATTGCTTTCTGCTGGACCAAGGGAATACAGATCTATCCCTACCTGAATGACTGCCTTATACAGTCAGCAGATCCTACCAGACTACTCCAGGATCTTCAATTCACCCTGAATCTCCTATCTTCTCTGGGGTTCCCATTGAACACCCAGAAGTCCATCACTTCACCAACTCAAAGATTGTTTAACTGGGGGGCCCTCCTGGAAAAGGCTTTCCTCCCCCCAAGAAAAACAATGTCCTTCCTAACAGATTACTTCCAAAGGATCCAAATGAAGGTTCAGATTTCAGCAAGGGAATTCTTCAGAACCCTGGGGTACATGGCTTTATGCATCCTCATGGTCCCCCTTGCCAAACTGCACATGGGGCAACTGCAGTGGTGTCTCAGAAACATATGGTGCCAGTACTCCCAACCACAAGACAGAGATTCCCCTCATCCCTTGCCTCACACTGGAGTTTGCATGCTGGGCACAGATGTGCACCCTCAACCCAGGCCTCCCTTTTATATTCAGTCCTCAGGGACAGACCTTTACAACAGTTGCTTCAGAGACAGCCTGGGGGACTCACTTCCATGACCTGTAAACTCAGGGGAAGTGGGAAATCAACATGAGAAACAAGCACATCAGCTGGGAAGAACTCATGACTGTACAAAAATGCCTACTAGCCTTCAAAGAAAAATGGACACCCGGCATCCTGTTAGTAAAGACAAGACAACACCACAGTAATGTGGTACATCAACAGACAGGTTGGAACACATTCCTACACCCTGTTCCATCTGGCAGTGCAAGTCGTGGACTGCATCTCATAGCACAGTTCCTTCCAGGAGTTCAGAATAATGTTCATAGTGTTTCACTGTTGCAGTCATTACACTTGGGTTATCCTGCTGGCAGGCTACCCGCAGTTGGCCTGAATTCCAAAGTCTAGGTCCGGCATCAGTTGCTGTCACCTCTTCCCTGACGTCAATGCGCCAGGGGTATAAAAGATGCAGCCGACGCCATTTTCTTCAGTCTTTCTTGCCGCGCGGTGCTCGAAGCAAAAGCAGTTCACAAGTGCCAGTCGGCCGACGCCTGAGATTTTCAAAAACGAATTTCAGATCTGAAGTCTTCATTAAAGCTAAGTACCGCATTGGGGAAACTTTTTCTTGCTCCAGTCCGATGTCAGAAAAAGTTTACAATTGTATTTCTTGTGGGAAGCAAATACCTCATAAGGATTTTCATTCTTACTGTATTCCTTGCCTAGGCCCTGATCACAACGTTGCTGGCTGTCGCTTTTGTGCTAGATTTAACCAACGAACTATTAAGCATTAGTACTATTTTGCCTTTCATTACTTTGGCTGAAGATTCAATTATATAATGCCGTCGGAATAGCTGACAACCGGAGTTTATAAAAAGCGCAAGGAAAAAGAAAAGGACAGGCATCCGAGGTCCAGAACAGACAACAAGGCTTCCATTAAGCCAATCGCCGGTTCTCAGTGAGGTGTATTCATAGCCCCTGGCGCCCGCTACTTCAGAGCCACAGGTCGCTGATGACTCCCACGTGGAGCCAGCTAGGCTTCTGGATACTCAAGGTATTGGACACTCTGAAACTATTCCCTCAGATGGGTCCGGAGCCGCTGAGCAGGCATCTGCTTCTGAGGGTGTTTTCAGACCTACACAGTTATATGTAAAGCCTACTTCAGCTTCCAAAGCAAAGACTAAAGCAGTTCTAAAGACAAAGAAACAAGTACAGCATTCTCCTGGACAGACTACCATGCCTAAAAAACAGATGCTCAAAATGGCCGAAGACCTAATTACCTTCATCAGGGGTTCCCATTCCCCTCCTGACAAGAGGCCTAGGCAAGAGACAGAATATGAATCTTCAGATCAGGTTTCCATTTCCTCTGACTCCTCTTCTGAACAGGAATACTCTCTTCCTCCTTACAAGGATTTTGATGCTGAAGAATCTATCCCTTCAGCCTCACCGCCTGAGGATTATTCTTTTGGGGAAACCCTGCATACCATGAGAAAGCACTTCCACTGGGAGAGCCAAGACTACTCAGAATCTAAGAAAAGGCTTAGAGATTTTCTTTTACTCCCTCAGCACAGGCCTTTGGCTATTCCTCCTGTGTTAGACATTGCAGATGATGTATTTTCAGAGTCTGGCCTTTCTCTTGACTCTTTACCTCCTGCCCCTGTTAAACCAGACAGATACTACAGGGTTCCAGATTCACATAAATTTCTTTATAAAAACTCTGCTGCTGACCCAGAAACTATTTCTCAGGGTCCCAAAGGGGTCAAGGCTTCTACTGCAAAAAACCCTATCCCCTCTGATAGAGAGATTCAAGGGCACTAGACAGATGGGGAAAAAAAGGTTTACACTTCTGCTACTTTGGCTGTGAGGGCTTTAAATTGTCAATTTCATATGCTTAAATATCAGCAATACTTAATGTCACTGCTAAAACAGAAAATGTTGTCAAATTCTGATTGTGCAGAAAATAAGGAAATACAGGATTTATTGCATGCAACTGAACAAGTGGGAAAGCATACATTGCAATGTGGTTTTGATTCTCTGGAGGCCTCTTGCAGGGCTGCAGTTATGGGTTCTGTCATTAGGAGGCATGCTTGGTTAAAGGAACAGAATCTGCCTGATCATGTTAAAGCAAAATTATTAGATGCTCAATTACAGCATGATACCTTATTTGGTGTTAAAGCAGAGGAGGTGTTGAAGAAAATGGAGGACAAAGCGAAATCTATGCAAACAGTAAAGGATTTCTTACAGGTACAGCCACCCAGATTTAGCAGGAACTGGCCTACAAAGAATTGGTCCTTTCCAGTGTCAGACAAGGCCACAAAGAGGCAGATACAGACACCCTGGAGGCAGATCTTAGCCCCAGGGCTCATACAGGCCTAAACAGTGGGGCGCTTCTACCTCCATAAGCAGAGAAGACAAATCACAGCCATACAGGAAACAGTCCCAATGACTTTCCTCTGCCAGCTCCAAGCACTTATCTTTTGACAGCCCCCTTAGGGGAAAAACTAGCACTTTTTTCTCAAAATTGACACATGATCACCCAGGACAAATGGGTCTTGAATATAGTGTCCCAGGGCTACAGGTTCCACTTTCACACCCTGCCAAGGGCAAAAGGTATGCCAGACCTGCCACACAGTCAATGGGCAGAGGCACAAAAACAAGTTTCATCCCTCATGGACATGAGGGCCATTCAGCAAGTACCACAGCAAGAGCAAGGATAAGGATTTTACGCAAGCCTTTTCTTGGTAGCCATTAAAGACAAAGCCTGGAGACCAATACTGGGCCTGTCTATTCTAAATACATTTCTGGACGTTCCAAAATTCAAAATGTTGACTCTGCAGCAGCTTCTGCCCATGCCGGGCAAGAAAGCTTGGCTTGTAACTTTGGACCTAAAAGAGGCATACCTGCATATTCCAATCAGATAATCATGCAGAAGATACCTCAGATTCATAGCTGGCTCAATGCACTACCAATTCTCTGCAGTGCCCTTTGGCTTATCTACTGTGCCCAGGGTCTTCACAAAATGCCTGGCACCAGTAATTGCATTTTGCAGACAAAGAGGAATTCAGATATATCATTACTTGGACGATTGCCTTATTCAAGCAGAGAACAAGGACATTCTACTAAAGCATCTGGCGTTTGTAAAAAGATTACTAATTTGCCTAGGGTACACAGTAAATGAAAATAAATCAAAACTAGTACCCTCTCAAGAAATAATATTCCTGGGTGCAAGCTTAAATACAACTGCCCAGATGGCTTATCTCACGCCAGACAAGCAAAGGCAACTGACTTCTTATTTCAAAATGTCGGCAGCAAAGACCCAGTTATCTGCAAGAACAATTCTGCAGGCTTTGGGCTTCATGGCTTCCTGCATTCTGCTAATTCCATATGCCAGACTGCATGTGAGGAAACTACAATGGTATCTAAAAAGTGTTTGGACTCAGCATTGTCACAGCCTGGAAACATTAATTACCCTCATTCCTTGCCTGCAACAGGAGTTTCGATGGTGGGCACAGGCCTGTCACCACAACAAGGGACAGCTATTCACCTTACCCCCAGCCAGGCAGTCAATAACTGATGCTTCAGATTATGCCTGGGTGGCCCGCATGGCAGGAAAATGTATTCAGGGCACATGGCCCACAAGCCAAAGGCATCGTCATATCAATCAAAAAGAGATGCTAGCTGTTCAGAATGCCCTGACAGCTTTCAAAGATCTACTCCATCCAGGACAACTACTGATAAGGACGGACAATACTACAGTCATGTGGTACATAAACAAGCAGGGAGGCGCTCATTCCTACCTCCTCTGCAGACAAGCCATGACTTTGTGGGACACAGCATTGACTTATCAAGTACACCTGCAAGCACAATTCCTGCCAGGAAAGAAAAATACTCTGGCAGACGAACTAAGCAGAAACCTCACGGATCCGCACAAGTGGAAACTGGATCTACATGTCTTCAGCATGATAATAAAGAAATGGGGATGCCCAGACATAGATCTATTTGCCTCCCCTCACAACTGCCAACTGCAGAGATTCTGCACAAGGACTTATCACAAGCAAGCATGGAAAGTGGAGGCTCTGTCATTCACTGGAAAACCCTAACAGTATATGCCTTTCCTCCTCTGCCTCTCCTCCCCAAGGTGCACCTAAAGGTCAGACAAGAGAAGCTAAAAATTATTCTGATTGCTCCAGACTGGCCCCGCCAGCACTAGTACCCAATCCTAAAGAGCTTGTCTCAAGGCCCAGCCTGGACATTGCCTCTAATTCCTCATTTACTGACCCAACGAAACAATCAGAACCTGCACAGCCAACTCAGAACCCTAAATCTGGCAGCTTGGCGGATAATGTAGCCATTCAGAACACACCTCTCTCTAAAGCAGTGATGGATGTTATTTTGGAGGCCAGGAGGCCCAGTACCAGAAAATCTTATGCAGATAAATGGAAAAGATTCTGTGTTTGGAGCCAGGCACTAGGAATTGACACATTTGTACCAAATATTCCTCAGATTTTACAATACCTAACTGAGATGCTGGACAAAGGCCTATCCTTTTCATCAATTAAAGTCCATGCCTCTGCCATTTCAGCTGATTACAATATTGAACCACCATTTTTTTCACATCCATTGCTAAGACAGTACCTCAGAGGGGACAAAAACATAAGACCTCCAAGGAGAGCACCAATACCTGCATAGGACCTCAGTTATGTCTTGGAAAAACTCACACTGCCGCCTTTTGAGCCAGCCAATACAGCTGAAATAAATTTCTTATCTTGGAAAACAACACTGCTCCTAGCAATAACCTCTGCAAGACGAGTCTCAGAGTTACAGGCACTCATGGCTGTGGAACCTTTTATCATTTTCCATCCAGACAGGGTTTCTCTGAGGACGAACCCGACATTTATGCCTAAGGTACTGTCCAGTGTGGCCCTTAACCAAACCATTAATTTGCCTACCTTTTATCAAAACCCACAGAATAAGGGTGAAATACTCCTGCATTCTTTGGACATACACAGACAGCTACGCTTCTACTTGGACAGAACTAAAGCTTTCAGAAAGACCGAGCAACTCTTAGTAGCATATGCTGCAGGATCACAAGGAAAGGCTATCTCAAAGCAGACTATTTCAAAATGGATAGGCCACTGCATTTGTTTCTGCTATTCACAACATGGCAAATCAGTGCCTAAGGGCATTAGGCCACACTCAACCAGAGCAGCAGCCACTTCAGCAGCCTTCCTCAGAGGAGTACCAACCAAAGACATTTTAGAGGCTGCAACTTGTTCAGTGCACACTTTTACCAAGCACTACCACTTACCTCTCTACTCTAAATCCAGAGCAGGCTTTGCCACTGCAGTTCTGCAGGGCCTTATAGCCTCTCCTAATCCTATTTAGACCCAGCCACCCAACCTCAGCTTTGGGATTCAACCCAAGTGTAATGACTGCAACAGTGAAACACGATGAACATAGTACAGTTGTGTACCTACTGTAAATGTAGATATTCAAGTGTATTCACTGTTGCACTCCAGGTTACCCACCCACCATCCCCCTTTTATCTGCTGGGACTTATCTGTACTTCTCTATCCTATAACAACCTATGTGGTGTATTTGCTTGTAGATGGAGATGTTTATTTTTGTGCATGCATACTTACTGGCATAATTTTCAGCCTACGAGTTTGGGGGCACCTGACATCTGGGGCAAGAAAAACTGAAGAAAATGGCGTCTGCTGTATCTTTTATACCCCCTGGCGCACTGACGTCAGGGAAGAGGCGATAGCAACCGATGCCGGACCTAGACTTTGGAATTCAGGCCAACTGCGGGTAGCCTACCAGCAGGATAACCCAAGTGTAATGACTGCAACAGTGAATACACTTGAACATCTACATTTATGGTAGGTACACAACTGTACTTTCTAGCAGACTGCCTCAGCAGGAATCTTATGGATGCTCGCGAGTGGCACCTTCACCCAGAGATTTTCAAAACCATAACCCAGTCCTGGGAATCTGTCAAGTGGATCTCTTTGCATCCAAACAGAACACACAATTGCAAAGATTCTGCACCAAGATCAAACAGGAGTCAGCCTGGAATATGGATGCCTTTTCCTTCCATGGGCCCAACTATTCATTTATGCATTCTCCCCCATGCCTCTAATTCCTTAGTCCTGGTCAAGTTAAGGGAGGAGAGCCCAGAAGGATGCTCACAAGTGTCACCTTCACTCAGAGATTTTCAAAACCATAACCCAGTCTTGGGGGATCCTTCAAGTAGATCTCTTTGCACCCAAACAGAGCACACAATTGCAAAGATTCTGCATCAAGATCAAGCAGGAGTCAGCCTGGAAAACAGATGCCTTCTCCTTCCCATGGGCCCAACTATTAATTTATGCATTCTCCCCCATAACTCTAATTCCTTGGGTCATGGTCAGGATAAGGGAGGAGGGCCCAGATGCAATACTGATAGCAGCCCCAGACTGGCCCTGACAGCATTGGTACCTTCTCCTCCTCCAACCAGGCACAGTGGATTCTGCCTCAGAGGGTGGACCACGTCACTCAAAATGAGGGAATGATTGTTCATCCCAACCTTTTGACCCTCAGCTTGGCAGCATGGATGATCTCCCAATGGCCTACACAGGTGCCACCCTAAGTAAACAGATGATAGGCATCCTCAAGGAGTCAAGAAGACGTAGCAGTAGCAAATATTACAAAGCCAGATGGAAAATGTTCTCTATTTTGTGCTAAGACCACCACCTAGAGTCGTAGTCAGTTCACATTACCAGCATCCTGGAATACTTGACTTTGCTGCTAAATCAGGGACTTTTGTACTCTTCAATTAAAATCCATGCTTCTGGCATTTCTGCTTATGTGCCTTCACACACTCCTATATTCTCCCATCCACTCTTATGACAATTTCTTAAGGGGGGGTCATAAACATTAGGCCTCCCAGAAGGAAGACTCTGCCTCTATGGGACCTGAACTTTGTTTTAGAAAAATTAAGTTTGCCTACCTCTCAACCAGCAGCTTCTGCTGACTTCAGGTTTCTGACTTGAAAAACAGCTATACTACTAGCCTTCACTTCATCTAGGAGGGTTTCTGAACTGCAGGCTTTCATGGCAGTTAAACCCTTTCTTATTTTTCACAAGGACAGGGTTTTTCTTAGGATCAGCCCATCCTTCATGTCCAAGGTGATCTCTGACACCACCCTGAATCTGGCCATTTACCAACCTTCTTCCCCAACTGCCAAAATGAAGGGGGAGAATCCTGCATTCTTTGGATGCTCCCAGGCATCTATGTTTTAACCTGGATAGGACAAAAGCTTTGAGAAAAACTAAACCGCTTTTTATTACCTTTGGCTGTGGTGCAGAAACCAGCTTCCAAGTAAAACTAATTCCAAATGGATCTCCCATTGTATCTCTTTTTGCTATAGTTTTCATGGAAAGGTACCCCAGTTGAGATTAGATCTCACTCCACCAGGACTACTGCCACTTCTGCTGGCATCATCAAGGGGGTTCCAACCAAGGACATTTTAGAGGCAGCCACCTAGTCTTTGGTTCTTACCTTCACCAAACACTACCATTTTGCATCCTTCTCCAAATCTAGAACAGGGTTTGCCACTGCTATCCTACAGAGTATCCTCTCTTCACCCTAGCATCCTTCCACCCTCTTTTCTGCTTTGGGAATCTTCCCAGTAGTCAGAACTGCAGCAGTGAAACATGAAGAACATAGTACAGTTATCTACACTTACCATTAATATAGATGTTCGAGTGTATTCACTATTGCAGTCTTCTTTCCCACCATCCTACCCCCTTAGCCTCCTTACAGCCATCTTCTGACTATGCATCTCAGCCAAGGGAACCCTTCCTTGGCCTCTCCTTCTCTGCCAGACTATCTGTTGGGATACCTCCAGTCTTCTTGGGGCTCCTGTTATTGGGGGCAGAAGCAATAAAAGACTGGTGTTCTGACGCAGGCTGGGTACCTTTATACCTGATTGTACTGACATTGGTCTGGGTGTCCACCAGCCTGGGAGCTGGAAGGATTTTTCTCTGGTAGTCAGGCTGACCGAGGGCTTTCAGGGCAGGAAATCCCAATAGTCAGGACTGTAACAGTGAATACACTCAAACATCTACATTTATTGGTAAGTCTGCACAACTGTACTTTCTGCATAGGATTTAACAGCCGTCTTGCTTCCAAAGCTCTACAGGACACCTTCTAGACACCCAATCCATTAGTCAGCTTGAGCTAAGCTGACTAAAAGACAGATTTGGATGCCAAGCCTTCAGAACATTCTTGTCACTCACTGAAGAGAGTGCTCCTCTGTGGGCTTTCAAGGGTCAACGGTCAGCTTGTGCTGTTCCATTGCTGGTCAGATAAGCTACCTTTGGGGAAGATCTTCCACATACTATTTTTAATATTTTAATGTAGTTTCCTGTTTAGGAAAGTATATTTTAAGCTTGTGTGTGTGTGTGTGTGTGTGTGTGTGTGTGTGTGTGTGTGTGTGTGTGTGTGTGTGTGTGTGTGTGTGTGTGTGTCTCTGTCATGTGACTTTTCTGTATTTTTAAATGGAGAGCACTTTTGTTTCTGACAGTTTAAAAGTTAATTTAAGCATTCTAAAAATGTTTTTTTTTCTGTGAAGAAACTGTTTGAATTGCTATTTGTGGCTGGTAGTGTTTTTACTGAGAAAATGTACTTTTTACTACTATTAACTTTTACCATTTTGATCTGCATAGTTTTTCCAGGAAAGAAGTACCATTTTTGGCTTCACCGTGGAGCAAACTACTGGTCCCATGGTCAATCTTTCTTCCAGCTGCAAAAAGAAAAAGTTAACTAAACAGCCTTTGCCATGCACTGCAGGCTAGCAGTTTTCCTCAGCCATAGATGGGTAACTGAGCTATGGAAGAACATTAGTACCTTGGACCAATCATCTTTTTCCCTGGATCCCTCTAGTGCTTTCCAAATAGCTGCTATGAACCTGGGAATAGCAACGTCCTATGTGGCTGTCCGGGTCCCCTCATCAGGCAAGGAAGAACCACCCATGTTGGTTTTGGGAGACTGGACAAGGAAGGTGTCCCCCTGCTTAACCAGAAAGTTGTGCCCGTCCCTGGGGAAACTGTTGCTGCCATTAGTAATTCTGTTTGCCCCATACTTTCCTGTCAGAAAGAAGCAAAAAACTAAACTTGTATCTTCTCCTGCACCGGTTTCACTGGACAGGAGTAGTTTATTAAGTCTGTCTCGGGGTCCTGTACAGCCTTATTGACCTTTCTTATCAGGAGGCTTCTGGTAAAAGAAAAAGGGATCCAGCTATTCCTTAAGAGATTCAAGAAATTGAATCTAGTGAGGAGTGTGATGGGACAGATCCAGGTTTTTCTCCTCAGATTTCTGAGTTACAATCTGAGGAGAGCATGTTATCTGATTATCCTTGTCAAGGATTCTCTTTCTCTGGTACTATTTCCAGAATGTGCCAGTGATGTTCATTGTGTTCCACTGTTGCAGTCATGACTGTAGGGTTCTCCCCTGCCGGCAGGCAGCCCTCGGTCAGCCAGAATCCCAAAGTCTGGGTCCGGCGTCGGCTGTTCAACCATGCTCCCTGACGTCAGAGCGCCAGGAGTACAAAGCTGACAGCCGACGCCATCTTCTCCAGTCTTTCTTGCCGTGCGGTGATAGCAGTTCACAAGTGCCGGTCGGCTGACTCCTGACGAATTTTTCTGATATACTTCAGTCCGAAGATTTTCTTCTCCACTCAAAGCTAAGTACCCCGTTGAGGAAACTTTTTTCTTGCTCCACTCCGATGTCAGAAAAAGTTAATAATTGTATTTCATGTGGGAAGCAAATACCTCATAAGGATTTTCATTCTTACTGTATTCCTTGCTTAGGCCCTGACCACGATGTAGCTAGTTGTCGGTTTTGTGCTAGATTCAATCAACGTACAATTAAGCGAAGGTACGATTTTGCTTTTCATTACTCGTAGGCGCTTTAACTACAAAATGTCGTCTGATACGGTTCCGGCTACCGGAGTTCACAAACGTCGCAAGGATAAAGACAGGCTTCCGAGGTCCAAATCTGATGATAGCGCACAAGCGGAGCCAGCTTCAGGTTCAGCCGTCGTCAGTGAGGTGCTTTTGCAGCCCCTGTCGTCTGCCATTTCAGAACCGACGGCCGAAACGGACTCTCATGAGGAGCCAACCAGGCCTTTAAATATTTCTGTTGCAGGACCTTCGGACAATGCTCCTTCGGATGGGTCCGGAGCCGCTGTGCAGGTACCGGCTTCCGAAGGGGTTTTCAGGCCTACTCAGCTTCTAATAAAGGCAAAGACAAAGGCAAAGACTCCATCTAAATCAAGGACTACAACACAGGCCTCTTCTGAACCGGCTCCCAAGTCACAGAAACAGTTACTCAAGATGGCGGAGGATTTACTTACTATGATTAGGGGTTCTCATCCCCCTCCAGATAAAAGGCCAAGGCAGGATGTTTATTATGATTCATCTGATCAGGAATATTCTTTCCCCCCTTATGAGGATTCTGATGCTGAGGAATCCATTCCTTCAGCTTCTCCCCCTGAGGATTTCTCTTTTGGGGAAACTTTGCATGAAATGAGGGAACATTTCCACTGGGAAGGACAGGAGTATTCGGAATCTAAGAAAAGACTGAGGGATTTTCTTCTTCTTCCCCAACATAGACCCCTGGCTAGTCCTCCTGTTTTGGATATTGTGGATGATGCCTTTCCGGAGGCTAGCTTAACCCCTGACTCTTTTCCTCCTGCTCCTGTTAAGCCTGATAGATATTACAGGGTTCCTGATTCCAATCAGTTTTTATACAAGAGCCCTTCTACTGACCCTGAAACCATTTCTCAGGGTCCTAAGGGAGTTAAGGCCGCTTCTGCCAAAAATCCCATTCCTACTGAAAAGGATTCTCGATCCTTAGAAAGATGGGGCAAAAAGGTGTACACTTCTGCTACTTTGTCCATTAGGGCTTTAAACTGTCAGTTTCATATGCTAAAATACCAGCAATTTCTCTTGTCTGTTTTAAAACAAAAGCTTACTTCCATTTCTGCCTGTGCAGATGATAAGGAATTACATGACTTATTGTATGCCACTGAACAAGTTGGGAAGCATGGTTTACACTGTGGATTTGATGCCTTGGAGGCTTCTTGTAGGGCTGCGGCCTCTGGCACAGTCATTAGAAGGCATGCATGGCTAAAGGAACAAAATTTGCCTGAACAAGTAAAGGCTAAATTATTGTATGCTCCTGTTCAGCATAATGTTTTGTTTGGATCAAAAGCTGAAGAGGTGATTAAAAAGATGGAGGATAAGGCTAAATCCATGCAAACAGTTAAAGATTTCTTACAAGTACAGCCACCTAGATTTAGCAGGAATTGGCCTTCTAAAAATTGGTCCTTTCCCACTTCAGACAGGCCTCAGAGGGGTAGATATAGACGCTCCAGAGGAAGGCCTCAAACACAAGCTTCTTATAGACCAAGACTGTGGACTGCTTCCACCTCTAGGGGAGGAGAGGACAGGTCACAATCTCAAAGGAAACAGACTCAATGACTCCCTCTGTTGGGCTACAGGAACTTCTTGCCTGGAAGCCCCTCTTGGAGGAAAACTCTCTCTTTTTTATCAAAATTGGACTCAAATAACCCAAGACAAGTGGGTTTTGGATGTGGTTTTAAGAGGTTACAAATTCCATTTTCATACCTTGCCAAGGCCAAGCGGATGGCCAGACCTTCCAAAACATCAATGGACAGAGGCCTTAAACCAGGTGGAAGCTCTTTTGGCTATGAATGCCATAGAACTGGTTCCACTTTCAGAGATGGGAAAAGGTTTTTACTCAAGGCTCTTTCTAGTCCCAAGGAAGCAAAACTCATGGAGACCCATTCTGGATCTGTCGGTCTTGAACACCTTTCTAGAGATTCCAAAATTTAAGATGCTTACTCTACAGCAGCTACTTCCAATGCTGTCCAAAGATGCATGGATGGTAACTTTGGATTTAAAGGAGGCATATTTACACATTCCCATCAGGCAGGATCGCAGAAAATACCTCAGGTTCAAGGCCGGATCGAGGCACTTGACCTTTGGATTGTCTACTGCGCCCATCGTCTTCACCAAATGCCTGGCTCCAGTAGTAGCTTACTGCAGACTCAAGGGAATTCAAATTTACCCTTATCTGGATGATTGTCTAATTCAGGCAAACAGCAAGGATGTCATACTCCAACATCTAGAATTTGTGCAGAACCTCCTCAAGTTCCTGGGATTCTCTGTAAACATAAAAAAGTCAAATTTGACACCATCACAACAGATAACTTTTCTGGGTGCACTTCTAAACACCACAACCCAAATGGCATTTCTGACGTCCGAAAAACAATTACAGCTGGCTTCACCTTTCAGAACCTTGGCAACTTTAATTCAACTGTCTGCAAGGAAATTCCTGCAGGCTTTGGGTTACATGGCCTCCTGCATCCTTTATGCAAGACTACACATGAGGAAAATACAGTGGTACCTAAAAAGTGTATGGTCTCAGCATTGCCACAGTTTAGACATACTGATCTCCGTCCTTCCTTGCCTTCGAAAGGAATTTCTTTGGTGGTCCAGGGCATGTGCTCTAAACAAAGGGAAACCCTTCCATCTGCCTCCGGCCACTCAGATTCTAACCACGGACGCCTCGGATTATGCTTGGGGAGTCCATTTTCAGGGCAATTGTCTGCAGGGCCTTTGGACAAAGGATCACAAGCACCTGCCTATCAACTTAAAGGAAATGTTAGCCATTCAGAAAGCTCTATTGGCCTTCAGGAATCTTTTACAACCAGGGCAACTACTAATACGGACAGACAACACCACAGTTATGTGGTACATAAACAAGCAAGGGGGATCTCATTCCTACCCCCTTTGCAGACTAGCCATGGATCTATGGAACACAGCTCTAGCTTGCAATCTGGATCTTCAAGCTCAGTTTCTACCAGGGAAACTAAACTTCCTGGCAGACAGTCTGAGCAGAAACCTTTCAGATCCACACGAGTGGATGCTGGACACCAAAATATTCAGGATGATAACAGCAGTCTGGGGATGTCCTCACATAGACCTCTTTGCATCCCATCTCAATCATCAACTACAGAATTTTTGCACCAGGACTTTCCACAGAGAAGCTTGGAAAGTGGATGCCCTGTCATTCAGTTGGAGGAACCTCTCGGGATATGCCTTTCCACCTCTTCCATGGGTTTTATTGAAGATAAAACAGGACAAGCCCAAGATGATAATCTTGCTGGCTCCAAATTGGCCTCTGCAATTTTGGTATCCAACTCTAAAAAAAACCTATGCCTGGAGCCCCCTTGGGTTTTACCTCAGTCTCCGAACCTTCTGTCCCAACATCAGGGTCAGGTTCTACATTCTCATGTCAGAACTCTCAGCCTGGTGGCCTGGTTAATCCAGGGCCTTTGATTTCTTCTTTCCTACCCAAGCAGGTTATGGATGTCTTTTTAGAAGCCAGACATCCTAGCACTAGAAAATCTTATGCAGGAAAATGGAAAAGATTTTGTTCCTGGATGCAGGCTCAGGATTCTGATCCTCTTCTTCCTAACATTACTTTAATTTTACTTTACTTGACAGATCTCTTACATAAGGGTCTCTCTTTCTCTTCCATTAAGATACATGCCTCTGCTATTTCTGCTCATTATAATACAGACCCTCCCATCTTTTCCCACCAGCTCATGAGACAGTTTCTCAGGGGGGCTAAGAACTTAAGACCTCCTAGATCTCCTCCTATTCCTGCTTGGGATCTCAACTATGTTTTAGAAAAACTAACCTTGCCTCCTTTTGAGCCTGCTGCCTCTTCTGGCATCAAGTTTTTATCTTGGAAGACAGCTATCCTGTTAGCCCTAACCTCTGCCAGGAGAGTTTCAGAGTTACAAGCTCTTATGGCTGTGGAACCTTATATTATTTTTCATCAAGACAGGGTATCTTTGAGGACTAATCCTACCTTCATGCCTAAGGTGGTTTCCAAAGTGGCTTTAAATCAAACTATCCACTTGCCAACCTTTTTCCCCACTCCTCAAAATAAAGGGGAAAGGATCTTACATTCCTTGGATGTACACAGACAACTATGTTTTTACCTGAACAGAACCAAGGACATCAGAAAATCATAACAATTGTTTGTTTCTTATGCTTCAAGTTCCCAAGGTAAAGCCATTTCAAAACAGACCATTTCTAAATGGATTGCTCATGGAATCAGATTTTGTTATTCTCACCATGGAAAGCAAATCCCAGGAGTATAATGTATCACGGACTCATTCCACCAGAGCTGCTGCCACTTCTGGCCTTCCTCAGGGGAGTTCCTACCAAAGACATTTTGGAAGCTGCAACTTGGAGTTCAGTGCATACTTTTTCTAAGCACTACAATCTACCTCTCTACTCTAAGTCTAGGGCAGGCTTTGCCTCTGTATTCTTGCAGGGCCTTTTAGCCGCCCCTTCTTTATGACCACCTCCCTTTCTTTCAGCTTTGGGATTCTACCCTACAGTCATGACTGCAACAGTGAAACATGATGAACATAGTACAGTTGTGTACACCTACCATAAATGTAGATGTTTGAGTGTCTTCACTGTTGCAGACTGCTCCCTCCTGTCCCTCTTATTTTTACTTTTGTGTATTTCCTTTTTCACCATTCTTCTGAGGTGTATTTGCAAAGGTTATGGGACCTTTTTCATTTTGGGACTCCTGACATCTGGGGCAAGAAAAACTGGAGAAGATGGCGTCGGCTGTCAGCTTTGTACTCCTGGCGCTCTGACGTCAGGGAGCATGGTTGAACGGCCGACGCCGGACCCAGACTTTGGGATTCTGGCCGACCGAGGGCTGCCTGCCGGCAGGGGAGAACCCTACAGTCATGACTGCAACAGTGAAGACACTCGAACATCTACATTTATGGTAGGTGTACACATCTGTACTTTTTCAGTGGGAGAACACTGAGAATGTTCTTCATTCTTGCCTGTGGGTATCGTCTTGCCAGGGACGCAACTTATGGCCTGCTTACCAAAGCTCTGTCTTCCCTCCCTTTCACTCACTCTGGCTGCTGGTAGACTGCACCCTTTATGGAGGGAAGTGTATCAGCAACCAGAATGAGTTAAATCTTTATTTTCCTGCCGCCTCAAGGAGAAGCATCTCTTTTGTTCCAGAAGAACAGCAGTCAGTCAAATGCTTCTTGCCTATCAGATAAAGCAACTTTTGTGGACCTCTTACACCTGTAAATAAATATTTTTTATTTAATGTTTGTGGTATTATTGCTGATCTGCCTTTATAAATATTTTTTATTTTATTTACTTATCCTTGGTTAACTGGGTTAGTCCCACTAGCTAGTAGACTGTTTTCAGAGGAGACCCAAGGTGGTATTTGTACTACTAGGAAAAATTTGGCCAGGGCATTAGGGAAATTCCCCTGCTCTTTTTGATAGGTGATGTGGGATCTTTTACATCCACCTGAAATGTCACCAACCCGGGCAGATGGGGCCTGGATTTAATGTCTCAAGAGTAGACTGCACAGCAGTATCAGCAGTCAGTCTACCTGGTGTGGGAGTAGAACCCACAGCCTTCTGCAGTAAAGGTGTGTGTGCTACCTGTTTATACCACTGACACAATGTGGTGCAACCCCTATGGAGGCTGTCACCACTCAGACCTCTGTATTCCAGTCAGACTCCATACCGATGTTGGTTGGGTGCAAAGTCTCTGAGCAGGCCAAGTCTTCCAATGCCCAGATATTGGTGACCAAAGGTGTGGGTGGTATTACGATACACCCCAGGCTTCTAATGTTGAGGCCCGCAGGTTTACTCCAGCATTTGCTGTCTCAGTCCACTCTCGCTTCTTCCCAGGCCTCTTAACAAGACTTGGTCAGACTGGTCCAGGACATCATGGATTTCATAAAGACTAGACAATCCATCACTATAAATGATGATCTGCTAGGAACGTCCCATGGAAAAAGACAAAGGGGCACTTCCCTCAAGCGGAAATTCAGATTCCTCAGAATTACAGGTTGTTGAGGAATTTGCCTATGTGGAACACCTTCCCCCTCAGACTGGCAAAAGAGTCTGATTCTAATGACACCCTATCCTCAGCTTTGCTTACTTAGAATTTGTCCTTGGGGGGGGCACCCTTCACAAAATGGATGAAGCCTTCATCTGAAAGCTTAGGGAGTTTTCTAAGCCTCAAACTAATTACAGACAGCTTCTGAATCTTCACCCCTTTGACCTTTGGTGATGACTCCATTTCATGTTTGAGGACATATTATTGCACCCTGATCCCCTAAACCAAACCTGTTTTCTCTACAGCCTGTTTTTAAAGTTTTGCTTTTTTAAAGAATCTGTCTTTTATGTGGTGTATTCTTGAAATATATGACTTCCACGTGGGTTGCAGTGGCTGTTTTTTTTGTGTGAGGAATACCACTTATGAAGAAATTAAAAGCTGTTCTGTACCTAAGGTGCTTTTTCAGAAACTATTGCTGTTTATGGCTTTTAATTTTATGATCGTAAAACAGATACTGTCCACTTCAGAACCACCTGTTAATTGTGATGTAAGGCAACATTTGTGGTACAAAATTTGTACAGCTGTAGTGTCACTGAAACTCATTTCAACGCTGTAAGCTGCATAATCTAAAGAGGTTTTCATTCGACTAGAGCAGCAGTTAACATCCTAGTTGTGTTGCAAAGTTTTTTTATTTTTTTATTTATTGCTGTTTAACCCAAATTATTTATTTCAGAGTTCTTTTTTTTTTTAAATCATCGCATTTCCCCCCTGTAATTACATTAACAGAAAAGAAAACAATTAGTTTCCACTGTTACTGTCGTACGGTATGTCTGATTTCTTTTAACGATTTTCCTCAACTCTGATGTTGTTTAAATCACTCACTTCTTGCATTGCCTCATACCTCAATCATCCTTAACATTATTATGCGTGTATTGTTTCTACAGAATCCATTTATTTCTATGAAATTTTCTCCTTGCCATTTTTAAAGATCTCACCTCCATTTCTTTTACCTAATTTAATACTTAGAATTTATTGAGAGAACATATTGATTTCTATTTTATAGTGCCAGTTTTTTTTTTTTTTTTTTTTTAGCCAATGGCATTAAACTTGGTAGGGCTTACTATGTCTAGGCAATTTAGATCCTATATCCCATCTGAAAAGAATTGTTTCCTTGTGTACAGCCATTTATTCCACCAACATTTACATCTAAAAATCTGCCAACTCATTACATTCCTAAAAAGCATGTTCCCAATTACCTTTCCCTTCTCAAACACTTCTCTAGTATTAATACCCAAGGAAAATCAGCTGAAGTCTGATTCGGGTATAAAACATACCTATACAGATGCTTCAGTGCAGAAATCCTAAACCTTCTAGACCTTTTGTACTTGAAGCCTTTCAAATTTTTTCCTATTCTTCCTTTGCAAGAAGCATTTTAATTCTGTTTTCCCTATCTTTTTAACCTCCTCCAATTGTTTCTTATAGTTGCCTTGCAATATGTTATACACTCTGATTGTATTTTTTAACAGTGACATCTGTTGTAGATATAAGTAAAAACTATACCAGAGCTGTTCTTTCACTTGGTACTCGCATGTCTGTCTCTCTTTTTTTCTGTTTATCAATTCCTGATCGGGAAGGCTCTCTCTAATCTGCAGTCCAAACTTCTGCTTAGTGCCATCCCACTTTCTTACCTTTCCCTCCTAATTATTTGTTTATAATACCTTTGTTTCTTTGCCAGCTTTCACTGGTAAATTCTGCCACCCACTTGCTGTACCCTTATTGGTAAAGTCTCCTTTCTTCATTCATAGCACTGGCATGGTTTTAGAATACTTTCTACTACTTTTAAATATAATATTTTGAAAGTCTATTGCATTCAATATCCTGGTCTCTGTCTAGTGTCCAAGCTCCTTCATTTTATCATCAACCTTTTCCACTTTGATTTATAACCATGTTTGTTGTATATTTATAACATGTTTGTTTTATGTGTCCTAACTGCATGACTCCGAAGTAACCTTCAACTCAGGTAGCCGTAAACTACCTTGTTCTAAGGGGAGAATTGGCTTATCCCACATAAATAACTCTTGCTGTCTTCCTCTCTCAGATAAATTCTTTCAGCTTTTTTATTAATTATCTTCTAAAACATCTCCTGTGGTTATTAAAAACATAGACAAAACAAACAGATCCACGTCAAGAAACCAAAGTTTATTGCTGCAAATCTTTCGGGTTAAAACACTCTTCCTCAATGCTATTTAATTACAATTAATCCATACAGTTTAAATAGGAGCAGCTTGAAAAACACATGATGTCAGCCAGCCCATCATAAAACACCTTTAACCCATTCCCCATTTCTAAAACAAGGCTGGCTAACGTGTTTTTCAAGATGCTCCTATTTAAACTGTATGGATTAATTGTAATTAAATAGCACTGAGGAAGGATGTTTTAACCTGAAAGCTTTGCAGCAATAAACTTTGGTTTCTTGACATGGATCTCTTTGTTTTGCCTACATCTGAGTTATTCCTGTATCATGGTATTTGCTTTTTCTACAGTTATCAAAAACATGCCTTACCTGTTTATTAGACTAAAGTGATACTTTTACTGCTTGTACTACTCGTATCCATAATCTAGAGCGTCCTGTTTCTTTATAGAAATTTCTTCAGAAGTTATAGCTAGTGAGTAGGATAAAATGAAAATGGAACTTAAAGACAGAGTAGAAAAGAAAATAATATAGTTAGGAAGGTAATAGGAAATAATTTAGAGGAGCTGACAAAGGTTAACATATTGAAAAATAAGGGGATTCCCACAGAACAAGAAGAGGTGTAACTGCAGAGTGCTAATGAGAATATAAGGGAGTGATCTTGCTAATATGCATGAGTTTAGAAAGATAACTGTTAATTTTAGCACAGCAACTTAGACAACAGAAAGTAGAAAGGGTTGTTGCCAACCACAGGGAACCTATTACAAGAAGAATGTCCAAAGATGTAGTACAGGTATTAGAGATATTTTTTAACTTTTATGAAAATTTGTATAAAGCAGAGAAATGTGGAAAGCAAGAGAGTACAAATGGAAATATTTATGAGAGACGTAAGTATTTCAAGGTTAAAGGTAGATGAGTCTCAACAGTTAACAGTTACGATAAGAGGAGATGAGAGATATATGTACATCTATATATAAATATATAAATATATATATATATATATATATATATATATATATATATATATATATATATATATATATTTAGTCGACAGTGCCGTTAATTGAAAAACTGACATACATCACACAACACCCGCCAACAACTGAAATGTTTTTTTTTAATTATTTATACCAGCTCCGTGGTCACAGGGTAAATTTCCCAATCCCCACTCTACTGAGATGTCAGTCAGAGGGGTTTGACAAACCAAATTGGCAACCATATGGGTTTCGACAATTTGGTCCTTCGACCAGTTGGTATAGACCTGGTATGGTAATCAAGAAAAGCTGGCTTTATTTGCAGAAAATATTATTTTGTACCTGATAAATTTAGAAAAGAACATCTCAGTGTTGTGGAACATTTTGAGATGGTTTCATGTATATTAGGGATATAAAATTAATGAAAATACAACAAAGGTTGTAGTCATAAATTATGTGTACCCACACACAAATTGGTTCAGTAATACCCATATTTATGAGGACACTATAAAATGAAGTATTTAGGAGTATGGATTAAAAAGGCTCCTGTTATAGCAACTAAGGATATGTGAAAATAAACTTAAAAGATAATACAAAAACTAAGAAACTGAAAACTCTTGATTATGTTTATGGATAGTAATATACAAGCAGTGAAAATGTTTATTCCCTGTAGTTTTATATATGGGTCAGATATATTTTTTATCAGCCAGAAGAGAAGCTGTGGACAATAATAGAGTTGTAGGAATTTATCTTGAAGGGGAGCAGGGCAAGGGTTACGTGGGACAAGTTGATCCTTCCAATAGAACAAGGTGGTTTAGGATTACCTGATTTGAAGGAATAATTTTAAAGCTACACAATTCAGGCTCATATGCATAAAATAAGCAGAACGTTATAATTCATAGTGGAAAGGGATGATGAAATGGGGGAAATTCAAGAAATAAGGATAGTGTAGGATTTTGGATGCAGATCCTTAAGAAGAATAACAGCAGACATGTAGAGTATTATCTGTTTCACACCTAGTCTGAGTATGACTTTCCACCTCCTATGGACACCTGAAGAGTTCTGAATGGACAGCTTTTGCCTGAGCTAAAATTCTAAGACTGCAGTTTTCCAACCTACTTGTAAACAAACACGTTTCTCAAAAACTGTTAAAGGTTATAAAAACATTAAAATACAAAGCACACACTCCTCTTCACAATGTTGATAATATATCAGTCAAATCTAATGCTAATTTTATAATGAAAAACTAAATTGATAATGTATTATTATTACAGTTATGTAAACAAGTGTTAATATATCTGTAACCATGGCAGATAGACCTCAACTATTAGTGTGACTTTTGTTCACATGGATGTTTTGCAATTGTCACTAAATTTGAGATATTTGCATAATTATGCATTATGCATGGTGTGCCATATTTAATTTGCAAAGAAAATTAAATATCTACAAAGCAGTGATAGTTGGATACCAACTATTATTGCAGTTTTTTCTGCATGGTACATTCTTTCATTTGATACCATAGAGTACCATATAAACACCCTTGAGTTGACATTATTAATATAATTATTAACATGTGACATATATTCATAGTATTTCTGGAAAATAACCCAGATTTTCTCTGGTACCCAGTGCCCCACTTGTTCTTAACATCTATGGTGAATGGGCATGTGGAGTAGTGTCATACAGTGTGCCCAGGAGGACAGTTCCTGAGATATATTCTTAAATATGATATGTAATCAAATATGCAGATTGCATTGCTAAACAAGTATAAGTCTGCAGATTAGTGGCAAGCAGACCACAGGTATCATTTACACCATTTGCATCATTATGAAGGGTTTCATTTACTTTCATGGAATACCATATCCATGCCTTCTGGTTCAAGTTATTAATATAATTATGAAGGTATGACAATTTCAATATTTGTATAAAGTAACTCACACCCTTCTTTAATTACATTAGGCAAGTAAGAAATGCCAACCATTGCTTTGAACTTTGAAAATGACCCCATCATCACTATAAATACTGCACTAAAGGTGCTCTCCGAGACTAAAAATACTTCCTCCATAGGACCTGGTAATATACCTAGCTGGTAAATGAATAGTAAAGAAGCCCTTCCTGTGCCTTTCCTATTTAACATTAACAGTTCCCCCATACAACTTTTGACCTCACTGTACCTTTTTTTCTCATGTGTTCCTTCACCTTAAAAAGAAATCTAACTCTGTTTTTATAGGTTCATAGGTTCATAGATTAGTACTAGACTAACTGCCCTTACCACTGTGAGAATTAAACCCTGCACCTTGTGTCTGTAAGGTAAACACTTTAACCATTATGCCAGCCTCCCACCCCTTAATTGTTAGTGTCTACCTAGGTTCATAGATTAGAACTAGGTTAACTGCCCTTGTGAGCCATTTTAAGCCTAATCAATTATCCCTTGTGAGACTCAAACCCTGCACCTTCTGTTTATAAGGCAAACACCTTAACCATTAGGCCACCCTCCCTTTATACGTGACTTTTTTTCTCTCCAACATCTGGTCTGCTTTGCAAAATGTTCATCACATTTAATAACACAGGCAAGGATAATGCTAACAGTATTATTTGGAATGCCATTCATTCGATAATGATGGGCATCATTTATGATATTTAATTACAACTTCTAATAAGAGCTAAAGGATGTGTTTTTTTGAAACAAGGCAATATGTATGTATGTGTGTGTGGAGATATATATATATTTATATATATATATATATATATATATATATTTACAAGTCGCTGATTATTACACAATATTAAGTTTTGTATCCCCCCGCCAAATTAGATAGGAATATAGAAAAAGTGATCGAAGTAACTCATTTACAACTAGGAGTTTAGACACTGAAGACTTCCATTTATTGTGAACACTAGTTTTGTTGTTAACCATAATTGCCATCCCAAAACATTAGAATTAAAATAAGCAAGTACAACATAGCTCTCAGTGAATCAGGGGCAAATTTTGAAATAATCCATAACACTTTTAAATATTAGTACTGTTAACCTGAAACATTAATAGTATATGAATTAATATACATTTTCTGAAGTAAAAAGTTCATAATTGTAATTATTGTCATTATTTATCAAAAGTAATTTACCATCTTTTCTAAAAAGGTTTCCAATTTTAGGAGGGGATGAGAGGGACTCATTTAAATTTGATTGAAAATCAGGGACATCCCAAAAAAATAGGAATATTTAAGAGGTATGAAGTACACCATGGTCCTTTTAAAATCATCTGCATCTTGCATTATGAACATTCTTCAAGCATAAACATCCAACTAAGGGTGTATTTATTTCTCAGGAAGAACCACTTTCTGAAATGTGTTCCAACACAATATTAGTGGAGGGGAGATTTCACAGAAATGGAGACAAGTGACGGGCAAAAATTATCCTGGTAAAAAGAGTGTGTTGTTTGTTACTGGCTTGTAGATGCACTCAACACACTATTCTTGCTCCTGCACATACCAACAATCTTGAAATGATTGTGATGGTATCACCTCCACGTAGATTCTTTGGTTTGCTGCCGGTGGCTGTATAATATAATCAAACTATATTTCCTGCCCCTGCACATACTAGCAGCCTTGAAAAGGGGATTCAGTTGAAGCTTTTGCCAGCATGGGAACCTAGAGGGCATTAAGAAGCAGGGACCCGGTACAGACATCTGACAATACCATTACTTCCTTCTGCTTGGCATCGCACGTCTGTCCTCTGTGACCTGAAAGCCCTGTTTTTTTTCTGTAAAACAAAGGCAAGCTTAGAAATGTGATTTTTTTCCTGTTTATGTTTTTAGGCAAAACTTTTAAATATTGACACACAGCACAAGACTATTGTCTGAGGATTATACCGTGATTGTGAACGTATGAACATTGCCAGTAAGGAATGCGGTCCATCCAGATGACTCTGTGTGTTACTTTTAGTTTATGCTGCTTTGTCTGTGAAAATAGCTGTTTTATTCTTCCTTTTTTAAACATAAAAGGTATATTTTTTACAGTTTACTTTACAGATGCACATTCACAGAAGTATGACACCATGTTTGTACTTCTGTATCTAAACAAGAAACATGAATAGTGGAGTATAAAACAAAAGAGGGGCTTGTAGGCGTGGATGGAACAATTATGTTTTATGCTGCAGCACTGTAAGCGTCAGGTAAGAAATTGCAAAACTCACATTATAGGTGCAAAAGAGTTATTGTCATAAAGTATCAGAAAGGATTCTAAGAGCTATGCCAACATGAGAATGGAGAAGTGATATTTTGACAATAGGGATGACTACAAGTAGTGGTACATATAATAGGCAAGAGATGGTTGGAATTCACTGGAGAAAACTGGCAAAGAAAACAAGTTACTGTGAGCAAACAACTAGAGAGAGAACGGTAATAGAATGGGATGAGGCCAAGAAGACCTTTGGACTACAAACTAGAGACTGATTTCCCTACCTTGGATTGATAATCAGAGTGTAGGCACAGAGAAAATGATAGGGGAATCCTAAGTGAAATCCTAAGTGAAATACTTGTTCTGGTAGAGGTTTTAGTTGAATCTAGAACAGAAGCTGCTGTTAAAAAGGGATAGTCAGTTGGGAATTTAAAAATATTGCACAATGACTGTAAGAATCAAATCAGAGAAGGTTATAAAAGATTAAGAAGATTGGATAAGCAATTTACAAAGGAGTAAGGGGAGGATAAATGCATGGCTCCCAAGTATGCACAAAAGTCTCAAAGGTTTAGGATTCTTGCTTGGAGTTATTTGTATAGGTATTTTTATAACCCAAATAGACTCCAAAGATGGTAAATATTGGGGGTGTGATAGGGAAGAAAAACTGAAATCATATATTGTGTGAGTGTAATGAGTTGGCAGATTTAAACAATTCCTTACAGAGTACTCTGTCATAAATATTGGGTGAGCAAATGGGTGTAATTAAGGAAGTGATTCTTTTCAGCCGGGACACAGGATCTGAATTGCCTAGACATAAAGTCAAACATAAATCAACTATATCTGAAGTATTGAGTATTGTAACAGAGATGAAAGAACTGCAAGTGGGATCTGTAGAAAAGAGAAGGAGCAAATTACACAGAAATAAATAGAAATTGTGGGAACAATACATGCAGAATAATGTTGAGGAGGAGGAGTGAGGTTTAATGGAATGCGGAAATTTTGCAATTTCTGTTGTGGACTGAGGGTAGTATAAAAAAGAACGTATGTGATGTATAATATATGTAACTAGAAATGTTATGGTTTTCTTTTATATTGATGTACGTTTGTCTAATCTTTTAAGTTTCTTCCTGCATATCCTTAGCTGCAATGACAAAATCTTTTCTCAACCTTGCGCCTGAATACTTCATTGTGTCATGGCCGAAATGTTGGTACTGCCGAACCAGTTCATGTTGCAAATACATAGTTTGTAGCTACAGCGTTTGTTTTATTTTCATTTAATTTGTATCCTGAAGGGACTGGAAACTGTTTCAAAATATTGCACAACAGTGAAACAAACTTATTCTGGATTTGTCAGGTGCAAGATATCATTCACAAACAGAGCTAACATTTCTTGAACAATCATACTAGTTATTTCCTTGAATTTGTGAATCTCTGATTTTCTTTGAAAGGCTCTCTAAATTTAAAGCAAACAACAGTGGGAGAAAGAGGACATCACTGTCTGATTCCTCTATTCAAACAGCTTGTTGGAGATAAACCATCCCACTGCAATGCTTTCCTATCATCCTTCATGTTGTTGGAGGATTATTTATTAACCTTGTTATTCTGTCAGGTAACAGAAATGCTACCGTTGCCTGACTTATAAAATCCCAACTGACTCTTTTCAAATGCTTTATGTACATCAAGACCCACCAGTAATATCAGTATTTTCTACTAATGTTGTCAAATGTTTACCTTCCCTCCAGAACAAAACCAGATTTTTCTATATCTGTCAACTTTGGCAGTACCTCTTCATACTCTTAGTGTAGACATAAACACTTTGTAATGATGGTTTAAAATTGAAATGTGTACATGAAGGCTGTATCTGAGGGCGTCATTCCTCTCTTTTAGTAATACTGCCACCACCGCTTTCTTTCAAGATACTTGAACCCCTCCCTTTTTAAAATATTAAACAAAACCTTTCAGATCTTTATCATGTTCTTTCCTCCTAGCTTCCAGATTTCTGCAGAAATATAGTCTCTTCCTGGAAACTTCCCTGTTGATTGTTATACATCACTGTCCTTATCTCATCTTTTCCCATAGTGTCTGTTATTTGTTTAACTTTATCTTCCTGTAACATTGCCATAGTTCAGTCTTCCATTTAATATTTCCATGTGTGTCTTTTCTTGGTTTCCACATCCCTCTGATTTAAATAAGTGTTTAGAAAATTTCTAAAATGTATCTAATCCCACTGTATAATCTGTGGCTACTTTTATTTTGTTTCCCTAAGTTTGGCAATAATTCCTTCTTCCAGTTGCCAAGCTCATTGTGCTAAAAGTTTTATGCACTGGAGGTATCAGCAAATAGTTGCTTAACAGCAACCTTTTTAATCTCATGCATATTTTCCCAGTATTCTTTTATTTTCTCTTTAGCACTCTGCATTTACTCCTCTTCTTCTTCTGTGAGATTCCCCTTCTTCTGCAATACTTTAATATTTGCCACCCCTTATAAATAATTCCTCTTAATTTTTTTCTCATCTCTCTTTCTCTTCTTATTTCTGCTAATTAAATTCCTTTCCTTTTAACAGATAGGAAACTGACAGTATTTAATTTTTATATAATTTCCCGACATTTTTACATTAGCCTTTATTGCTGCATGATGTGATATAGTTAAGGGATGGATCTCAAAGGTTTCAATTACATACACACACTGCAATGAAATATAGTTTGTCCAGTTTAGATTAGCTTTTGTATCTTGGGAACATGTGAATTCTGTTGGAGTTCCTGCTCTTCTGCAAAGTGAGACCCCTCCCCCCCAAAGCAAAACCATTTAAATACATGTGCAATGCAAACAAGTGTTTAAATAGCTTTCACAGATTAATAGCAGCATTACAAATGCCAGTTTGTAAAACCAGTTTAAATGCCAGTATTCCAATTTGGCATTGATGATCACAAGAATGTGCCTCCAGGCAGTCACCCCCTTGCCCTGTCCTAGCTGTGGCTCTGTTTTCCCTGTAGGCTCCCTGATGCATCCCCACTATTGCATTTAGGTTCCATACCCCATCCATGAGTAATAATCCCTGCTGAAAGCTTATTTCTTCCAGAATTCGTCAAAGCTTCATAGTAGTAGTTTTAGGTAGAATATAAGTAGATGCCAGAGCAATCTTCATCCCCTTGCCATCACACATATAGCATTTTTGTCATATTTTTCCCCTCTCATTATTGAAGCCCTTCTTGCAATCAGTACTTCTACTTCCCTTTTCATTTTTCCATGATACTCTGCTGAGTGTCTACCCTAAAATCCTTTCTTTTTTGAGTTCATAGGCTCATTTCTATCCGGATGAATCTAGTGTAACATTGATATTTGCACTCTGCATTTCTTAATGTAATTCAGTATTCTCTACTTTTTCTGTATACCTGTAAGGCCATTTCCATTCCTTGTTAATACTGACAAAGCAAACATTCTGATAAGCTATTACTCCCTTGTATTGTACATGCTAAGTTGTTTTGAGTTTGTTTCCAACCTGCAGTTTACATGCACACAGTGATTTTTTCCATGCAGCTCTTGTATGTAATTGCTGCAACTCATCTCATTTTGAACCGGTGTCACATTTTCCATGACTTTACACTGAAGTGCAAACACTCAAGATACAAAATAAAAAAGTACATTTTCAAAACACGCCATTTTCTTTAAACTCATAGCAAACACACAAAACTAAAGCAGTTTTCAAAAATGAACTTTACTGTCTAAATAGGAATTTTTCTAATAAATAGCTGACCAACAGACATTACCTATTCTAAAAGTAAAGTTAACCACACTAAAACACAAGGCATGATTTCCGCAATACATAGCTGGGACAATCAGACTTAATCTTTTCTAAAGGTAGAGTTAATCACACAAAAGCATAAGTTACATCATTGGTTTCCACTTGCACATAGATTGCTATCAGTTCTTATCTTTACCCCCCCCCCAGTGCGCCTTGTATATTTCACTCAGAACACACTTTTCAGACCTCTTATGATTTATTGCTTGCACTTTAAGGTTGCTTGTCTCCAACTAAAAGCAGATGCTAGTGAAAAAAAGCTAGTAACTTCACAAATCAAAAAAATAATCTTGCAAATATCAATCAGAGCACACTATTCAAACCTATCATGATTAATTGCTTGTACCAGCACACTTCATATCCCCAGTTAAAAGCAGGTACTAATAAGGAAAACGGGTAGTAAGTCTGCAGATGCACGAAATAACTTACATATGTTCATCATATTGATCCCTGCTTCATTAGCCTTAGCTTTATGGGTTATATCCTGCACAGAATATGACAGCTGAAAAACTTTCAAAGTTTCAAGGGCCTTCCATGTGCCCAAACCGTTGTTCAGCTCGAGTTAAGATGAAGGAAGAGTGGCTTGGGCACTGAGCGCTCCACAGTTTCCTGCCATAAATGAGCTCCTCTTGCAGGTTTTTCAAGATTATGCCAACTAATACTTTCCATTGCTGGGCTGATAAGTTCCCTTTGGGTGAAATCCTTCAGCATTTTATTTTTATGAAAAAAAGGGAAACTTTTTTGTAAGACTGTAAATTTTAATCTGGGAAAATTGTTTTAGTTGACTATAATATGACTTCTAGTACCTTTTAAAGCAGGATGTTACTTTTAACATTTGTGGACAAAAAGTTGTTAAAATTGATTTAAAACTTCATTTCCATGGTGAAAGTTGTGGTATTTTACTTTTGGGGCTGGGGTCAGTGTTTAAAGTACTTTTCAGTTTGCTTTTTGGGTGTGAAAAATGACTATTTACTAGTAACCCGATTTACCGATGAATGCTTCCAAGCTTCCCCTGGAATCTGGCATCTTACCATGGAATAACCTGTTGGTTCATTTATTTATCCTTCTTTCAGCCAGTAGAAAAAGGAAATTAATAAATAGGCTTTACCACCACAGCAGGCTGCTAATGTGCCTCACCTACAGATGGTTCTCTGATGTGGTAATTGTTTTGCTTCTCTGTCCATTCTTCTTTTCCCATGGCTCCCTGTGGTGTAGTCCCTCCTGCCACCATGTACTGGGAATTAGACCCATTCTGTGCCTGTTGGGGTATCATTGGTAAGTGAGTGAGTACTACACTTGTCAGTCCTGAGAGAAGGAGCAGGGAATTCTCTACTGTTTTTATTACCTGCCTCTAGGGAGATTTTGCTTGGCAAAAACGGGTCTGCTTTTTTTTTTTTTTAGAAATGTCAAAAATAAGCAAAACTTAGGCACATGTCTTCACCTGTCGTGGTTACTTTAAACAAAAATGATTTATTGAGCTCTTGACCCTTCCAGGTCTTTTGTTTCTGGCAAAAGAAAATGGGATTATTCATTTTCTGAAGTTCAAGATTTTGAACCACAAAATGTTTGTGAAGGAGCAATTTGTGTGTTTTATTTTAAGCCGTCTGGTTCAGATTCTGAATAAAGTTTGGCTTCTGCCAGTCCCTTTGAAAGATTTTATTTTTCCTGATACGATTTCCAGAATGAATCCATTGTTTTCTGTGGGAACATGATGACATTCCACTGTCTCTGAAGAAGTATTATGATTTATTGCAACTGGATTTTTCTGAGCCTGCATCTATTCCTCCTGTTCTTTCATTGTATTTCAGACATCTGTATCTTGCCTGACAGACAGCCTGTTGCAGCCAAGAAGACAGATAGATTGTTTTAAGTTCCTCAGTTTTCTAATTATTGTGTATTAATCCCAGATGAGACCCAGCTGTTATTTCTTTTTTAAACCTAGCTGCTCTTAAACATCTGGTTATTACCAGTCCCTTCACTTTTTTCAAGGATGAGAAAGTGTTTGATAGATTTGGGAAAATGTATTCTTTTGTAGTACTTTTAAAATTCTCAGTTGTCAAGCTTGTATGTTAAAGTTTATACTAGCTCATTTTGAGTGTAACGAGGAATATTGGCATCTGTTTCCTCTTCTGAGGAACTAAAAATCTTTGTGTAACGTGGTTGCTTCTTTGTCTCAAGTGGCTACCAACTGTTTAAAATCTGCTTATGATTCTGCTGATGCCTCTTCCAGGGATACTACCAACTTTCCTGATGATGTCAAAGCTGAAATTTTGAATGGTCCCTTAGACAGGGAGTTGGTTAAAATGTGGTGATGGAAGTGATGGAAGAGATGAACTAATTCAGGAAATGTCTCTGATATTTCAGCCTGTCTTCTCCAAGTTTGTCAAAGGGTGTAATGCCACCTCTATAGCCTTTGTCAAAATGCAGAATAGAAAAGAACCACAAGCTGCTGGTAAACATTAAAAAAAAAGTGTAGAGAGGTTCTAGACAGAAAGAAGTAACCACCCAAAATAAAGGGTAGTCTGATAAGTCTGAATAACTGTCCACAAGACTCCCCACCTCTTTTCATCCTGGAAAAACCTTAATCCTTGTAGAAAGTTTGAACTTCCATTTCTCTCTCTTTAGCAACAGATCGTTTCAGACAGATGTTACACATGGCAGTGGGTACCTCTGCTTCCATCAGAGGGATTCTCCATTATCACCCCAGATCAATGTCCTCTTTTCCCTCCTGTCATTCAGCACCTGATAGAAGTGGTGATAGAGTAGTCTGTCCTTAGCTAGGAGAAGGGTTTTATTCAGTAATGTTTCTGGTGCCATGATTTTTGAAGACCTTAGATTTAAAAGATGCTTATCAGCATATACCTGTAGATGCAGATTTCAGGTGTTATCTTTAAAGATTTCTGTCTGGATCACACTGCCACTACTCCAGGGGTATTTACAAAGTGTCTTGCTCCAGTGTAGCCTACTGCAGACTGCAGGTTGTTTAAATATTTCCTTGTTTAGATGACTTGCTTATCTTTGCATAGTATTTTTCAACTTGTCAGGAATCTCTGACTTGGAGTTTCAGGATAACAACACAGGGTTCTTTTCTGAAGTATTCTAGATACCTCAGTTCAAAGAGCTTTTCTTCCACAGGAAAATAGATTTATATCTAGATCTTTTCCTGAGTTTTTCCACTCAGATGGCTGTCTTAATACGGACATTTCTCAGGATTCTGGGTGTCATGATGCGTGTGATTCTCATGATTCCCTGGCAAGAGTCCACATGAAGGAAATTCAGTAGGGACTAAAATGTATATGATCTCTACATCAATATCACCTGACTTTCCAAATTTCAGTTAAAGGATATGTAAAAATGGAGATTCTTCTGTGAAGAGACCAATTTTATCAGCATCTGTGTCTCACATTTTCCAGCACAGTCTGTAACAGCAGGCATCTCAGACTTTGCTTGGGGAGCAGTGTCATTGAGGATAAAAGTACATGGTCTTTGGAACAAAAAAGACAGACCAAAACATGTGCACATGCATGGACACACACACACACACACACACACACACACACACACACACACACACACACACACACACACAAAACAAATGTTGGCACTTATAAAGGTTCCCAACACTATCATCTATGAGCTTTAGGACCATTAGAAACATTTACAAACAACACCACAGTGATGTGGTACATAAACAGGGGGAACCAGATCTTGCAGTCTGTGCAGACTAACCAAGGTAGCCTGGTGTATAGTTTTTCAGCACAATCTCACTCCACTGGCATCTTACATACCATCAAAGCAAAACTTTGTGCCAGGACAAGTTGAGCAAGATGAAGAAAGACCTCTCGCAAATGGAGACTGCATCATGGGCCTTCCAGGAACTGATCCAGCTGTGGGGAACTCATCATGAGAATCATAGATGCCATGAGACCAAGAATCCTGAGGTAAATCTTTTTCCCTCCAGTCACAACAGTCATTTGGCAGAATTCTGCTTCAAGACTTTGTGCAAAAAGGCCAGGAAAACAGATGCATTCTCTTTTCCTTGAACAGGAATGTTCCTGTGTGGTTTTCCACCTTTACTACTAATATCCAGGGTCATGCTGATGGTTCAGAAGAACTCTCCAAAGATCATTTTGACAACTCTGTTCTGCCCAGGCAGCATTAATTCTCCCTTGTATTGGAAATTGCCTACATCAGTAACTACAAGCTTTCCTGACCGCAAATAACTTCAACTTACTACCTGGATGATAGAATCTTTATTCCTTTTTTTGCCACCTATTTTCTGAGGACATGCAGCAGGTATTGAAGGAGGTAAGAAAACCTCCTACTAGAAAATCATGTTTTAGGAAGTAGGAAAGGATTGCTAGTTGGTATTAAGATGGGAACCAACACCTTTTAAGGGTTATTGTGACTCTGGTTGAGTCCTCCACACATGATCGAAATTTCAAAAAGCCGATTCCCATATGGCTGAGACCATATGATCGACTTTTGAAATTTCGAACATGCGGAACAGGCATCTCCATATATGCGGAATGGGAAGATTTCCATTTTCCGCACTGTAGTGTGATCTCGAAGTTGGTATATTTAAATTGGAGGGGGTGTGGGGGTGCAGGGGGGCTTGCCCCCCTGCTAGCAATGTGTAGGTGAGGTTTTTTTTTTTTTTTTTTTTATTATTTTAGGATGTTTGAAATTTCAGAATTCGATTATATGGTCTCAGCCGTATGGGAATCGGCTTTCTGAAATTTCGATCATCTATAGGAGACACCTCTGGTTATACATTATTTGTGAGCGTTACTATCCACTAGCCTGCCTTCATCAAGGCTCATTTCTCAGCCATTTCAGGATCCCCCCTCTTTCAACTGCAATCTCATGTGAAAATGTTTTTGAAAAGGGTGCTGCATACCAATCATCCTAGGAAACAGGTGGCTCCTCCTTAGTATCTTAATTTTGTTTTGGAAAATTAACTCTCACTGTATTTGAACCAGCTCTGTAGGCTGACTTGAGGGTCTTAATATTGAAGACAGTATTAATGGTTGCACTGACCTCTGCAAGAAGTGTGTCTGAGTTGCAAGCTTTAGTGGCATGGCAGGTCAACTTTGTCTCATTTTTACACAAAGATAGGGTTTCCGGAAGAACTAATCCTTCATTCGTGCCTAAAGTGGTATCTAAGTTTACTTTGAGCCAAGTTATCCATCTCCATGTTTCTTTTCAGAACCTAAAAACAAGGGAGGAAAAGGATACTCTGTATCTTGGGTGTCCACAGACAGTTCGGCTACTATCTTGATTGAACAAAATTGTTTTGGAACTCTGATCAATTGTTCATTCCCTGAGAAGGGAATAAAAAAGGACACCATATGTCAAATTAGACTATTTCCAAATGGTTGTCTCATGCTATTACCTTTTGTTGTACCCACTACAGTAAGGTAATTCCTGTCCGGATCAAGGCTTATTCTATTAGGGTATTGGTTTCATCTATGGCTTTTTGGACATGGTTGGATCCTAGAAGAAGCAATCCGGTCTTCTGTTTATAGCTTAACAAAGCATTACAGATTAGATTGTTTTTTAGGTCTAGGGCAGGCTTTGCTAGGACCTCTCTCCAGAGGCTTCTGGACACTCATCCTTCTTCCTCTTATTCAGCCTAAACTATGGTAATGTACTTGTATAGCTAGGGCTACTGCAGCAGTGATAAATATGGCAAACACAGTACAGTTGTATAAGTAAACTTACTACAATAGTAGATGTTGAAACAATCACTGTAGCAGTAGCCACTCCTTCCCTCTTTCTCCCTTATTTTTGCATGTTTTTGTTGCCAGGGTGAAGACTTCTATATTCACTTTCCTGGAATAATTCTTTTCAGGAGTCTAGCCTCCCTTTGTTAGTTAGGTTGAAAGCTCTAAAGGGCTTGAAGCCCAAACCACTCTTTATCCTTCTACACAGCTTGAACTGAGTAACTGTTTGGATGCATGGAAGGTGCCCCTTAAGCTTTGGAAGCTGGTTATTCAGGATGTAACCCATATTGCTAAGGTTACTGCAGCATCATTTGAACTTGTATTGTTATGGTAATTTTACTTACACGACTATAATTTTGTGTTTTTCCTGAGTTGATCATGTTTTCAAACCTGTTTGGTTAAAACAAAGCCCTGTTTGTGGTTTCAACTAAGGACATTATTCTAGACATCCATTTTGTCTAGAGCGAACAAGCATATGCTTATCCATTCACTGAATAAAAAGTTTTTTTTCCCCCAAAACTAAGTTGTTTGCATCATTCCTCCAGGAAGAGTTTTAAATTGCTGTAGGCACATCAGCTAGAGAGCAGGGTTTTATCCTCTACTAGATTTGCTGTACAAAAACTGGAGAAGTTACTCTTTTAAGTGTGCATATTATATGAACAATATTTGTATACATCCTCCCACCCCAGAAGCCCTTAACTTGCTTATTTCCAACTTTTCTTATTTTGTTATAGTGTAAAACCTGGACACAGTACAATTAAGAAAAAAATACTTGGTTTAATATCTCTACCATATACTGCTGTTACAGGTAAGGCTTTCCCCACTTCTCATTTAACATACCTCTGACTGCATACTTTACATGACATAGTTTATATAATTAATTGTTTGTGCAGATATTGATAAGAGCAAAACCATTATATTTGGTTACTTTTTCCGTCCCTTCCATGTCCTAAACGTCATTGGCATAAAGTGGAATTTATGCTTTACAGTTCTCCCACCAGTTTTTAATTATCATTCATCACATAGACACACTTGCATTAATAGAAAAGAAATCAAACAATATTAACATTTTTCATTTATGTATATTTATGTATTATATGTTTTCTTTCTTTATGAATACCATTCAGTCTAACATTACATAAATTGTTCAATTCCTGCCTTTCCTTAAACCTAAATCCTCCTGAACATTATTTTGGATGCATTGTTCCCACAAATTCATTTTTCTATGTAATTTGCTCCTTCCCATTTCTAAAGGTTCCAGTTCTTTTATTTTCTTTTGCAGTACTCAATACTTTGAATGCATTTGGCTTAGATTTTTATTTGTATTTTCTAGTAATTGTTTTTTTTTGGCAGCTAATGGAATTAAACTTAATAAGACTCTTCTATGTCTAGGCAATTCAGATCCCATGTCCCATCTCAAAAGAAAAGAATCATCATAGGTTCATAGGCAAAGTACTAGGTTAGCTGCACTTTTGGTCCTTTTTGAGCCGTGTCAATTTCTCTTTCAAAGTTGAGAATCAAACTGTGTACCTTGTGACTGCAAGCTAAACACTTATAACTGTTGTACCAACCCAAAACCCCCCATATTTGTACCCCCAGTATTTCTGACTATTCTGTGTAGGTGAATTTTTAAAATCTACCAACTCCTTTACACTCTGAAAAAGCATGTTCTCACTTACCTCTTTCTTTCCCATCACACCTCAAACATTTCCTGTCTTCCTGAGGAAACAATCTTTTAAGTTTGCTTAGGGTACAAAAATACTTGTGCAAACACTTCCAAACTAAAATCCTAAACCTTCTGGAGTTTGTTGCACACTTGGGGGGAAATACATACGCTGTCCCATTGTTCCCTTGTAAAATGCTTTTCAGTCTGTCTTGACAATCTTTTATAATAATTTCTGATTGATTCTTATAGTTGAGTAATATTTCATATGCCATATTACTTATCCCCTTTTTAATAGTAGCTTCTGTTCTACATTCAGCTAAAGCTCTACAACAGTAGCTTATTTTTTCACTTAGAACTCCCGTATGCATTTTGCCTATACTCTGATGAGCAATCCGTGATAGTGAGGGCAGTCTCTAACCTGCTGTTCCAAGCAACAACTTCTTGGTCTTATCCCATTCTGTTGCCTTTCCTTCTTCCCTGTTTAGTTTTGTTCACCATAACTTGCCTCCTTTGCCAGTTTTCTCCAGTAAATTCCAGCACCCTCTTGCATGTTCTCTGCATCCCTACTTGCGGTCATCCATATTGGCAAAATCTCCTTTCTCTATTACCATGTTGGCTTAGCCTTTGGAATACTTTCTGCAACTTCATGAATATAATATTCTGTGCCATTTTCGTTATTCTCCTTAAGGATCTGTATCCAAAATCCCTGTCTCTCCTTAATTCTTGAACTTTCTCCCCTCCCACTCCACTTCATCATCATTCCTTTCCATGTTGGATTATAGCCTTTTGCTTGTGTTATGCATATTAATCTTAACTGCATAGCTTTAACATATCCGTTCAAATCAGGTAATCCTAAACCACTTTCTTCTGTTGAGAGGATCAGTTTACTTTACTTAATTCTTGTCTTCCTTTTCCAGATAAATTCCTTCAACTCTTTATTATTGTCTCAACCCTCTCTTCTGTTTTATAAAAATATACCTGACCTATAAAATTACTGGGACTAAAATCATTTAATCCTTGCATCTTGCTAGCCATATCCATAAACAAGAGCTTCCAGTTTCTCAGTTTTTGTGTTCTCATTTGTTTAGTCTCTTCTGTAGGCAAGTAAGTACTAGGCCAGCTGCCCTTGCAGGCCATTCTAAGTCTAGGCAGTTTCCCTTTTAGTGCTCGAATTAACCCATCCCATTTAATTAGAGAGTGAGATTACCTACCCCATTGTCGATAGTTACATATTACTCCTGATGAAAATAACTGGGATCATGCCATAGATAATTTGTGGGGACCCATGCATGCAATAAAGCATTTAGGAGATGACATTGTCCACTAGTAGTACAGGGGAAAATACTGGGGTAAATTTTCTGTTTCCCATTCATTGATCCAAGTTGCACTTGAATATGGACAGAGAAGTGCTTTGCTTTACATGGATGGGGGATTGTGTTCCAGTGTAACACTCAGTGGCGTAACTACGTTAAATGCGCCCTGAGGCAAACTCTTCCTATGCGCCCCAACATCCCCCCCCCCCCCCGGGGAACACAAACCATCGAGATGACCGAAGCCAAAGAAATCACATATAGGCATGTAGTAAAGGACTCAGTTGTAGCACTTGTGCATCCATCAGCCAGCTAACTAAACCTGGATGTAAGTAACCTGGGTTAGTATTAGAAAGGCTGCTCCACCCAATATTTGTTTAGTCTCCCACATTTGGTCACTTCATCTGTGTATTTGCATGCTGTGTCCCTTGATGTTTTATATGATTTGGAAACACTGTAAATTAAACGGTTTGCAATCCAATAAAAATTCATCACCCCAAGCTTGTATGAAGTATTTCACCTGAATAGTTGCTGTTCTCAGTCTTAGTAATAGAGCTAAGTAAGCCGTCTCACACACACACACACACACACACACACACACACACACACACACACACACACACACACACACCCCTTCACTTAGCTGCTGTATGTCTCAACAGATGAACGAAGCAATCCAGCCAGCGACCACCTACCTCCTGAATGAAGCCAATCCAGCCAGCGACCACCTACCTCCTGAATGAAGCCAATCCAGCCAGCGACCAAACCAGCTCGCAAAACAGAGCACGGAGCAATCCAGCCAGCGAAAGCAGCAATCCAGCGACCACCTACCTCCTGAATGAAGCCAATCCAGCCAGCGACCAAACCCGCCCACAAAACAGAGCAAACCAGCCAGCCCAAGCAGCAATCCAGCGACCGTGAAACGGAGCAATCCAGCCCGCGCAATATGTCCCGCGAGAGCAGCTCACCTCTCTCAGTCCTCAATCTCTCATTGGGTCTGCCAGCTCACCTCTCTCCTCATTGGATCTGCCTGCAGCCGAAGCAGTCCGGACCTCCTCTTAACTAAGAAGACGATGTAAAGCAAGACATGTTATGTGATGAAGCAACATATTTGGTACATGAATAGTTTTAGTATGTGCTCGTGGAATGATGGACAAATGACCCAGTTGATTATATGGCTGTTTTTCCAACCAAGAATTACTAGTATAGCAGACGGTGTGTGTGTGTGTGTGTGTGTGTGTGTGTGTGTGTGTGTGTGTGTGTGTGTGTGTGTGTGTGAGAGAGAGAGAGAAATGCTCATCTTATACGTCTCCACACCAGTTACATTGGTTAGGCTGACTGGTTAAAACTGTCTGGCACCCGTCAAAACCGCTTATGCAAGTGATGTATCGCTTGTTTTGATATACTATAAAATTAGGCCTTAATACTTTTAGGCAGATTAGCATCCAAAGAAAGCTGTGCACACACATTTCACCTCCAGATATTTAGAAAAAGCCCTATGATGCCTTCTATCCAGATTTACAGTGGTGCTTCCTAACATCAAACCTACGAGTGCATGAAAAGATCTTGTTATAAATTATAGCCTGTATCAGGTGCTGTGTGGTCGCACATCGTCCACTGATATGTAATGCTAAATATTGGTCTATCTAGTCTGCTATACTTTGTGTTGTTGCCGCTGTTTAGTTAAACAAAATAATAACTTGACATCTTGATGCCAAGCCTGTTGCTTTACTGTTTGGCTGCTTGTTCGCTGGCGTTTTGTGATAAGTAAAATAAAGTGCATGAAAAAATGTGAGCCTTGGTTTCTGTAGTGTATAGCTCTTCTCACTTTGTTACTGTGTCAGACCTGTCTGATCTGATCAATGACACTAAACTCTTGAATTTTAGCCCCACCCCTTGAAGCAGATCCTGACTACTTCATTGGCAGTAGGGAACAGAGGCTGCCATGTACTGCGTGTATTGATTGGTTGGCATTAAGTGGGCTGATCACTTTCCCCCCAGTGTTCATTCATTAAAATGGATTTTGTTTCAAAGCAAAATTGTGAAAAAAACAACCGTGGACCGAAATTTTCAGAGCTTATTTTCTTGTGACAGGTACTGTAACAAAATCTGAAACTGTGTTTTACGTGCATATATATATCTTTGGCCCCTGCCCAAAGTGCCCCCTGCCGCTTGGTGCCCTGAGGCAATTGCCTCACTTCACCTCTCGTAGTTACTCCACTGGTAACACTATCCTCTTTGAGATGCACTTGTTCTTCCAAACCATTCTGTTGATGTTACAGAAGAAGTATAAATCCCTAATCTGAGAATTTATGATGCCATTTGACTTGCTGATGGTGCAGTAAATCCATCAGTATTGAGTCAGAGGATGTCTTGATTGCCAGATACAAGTTATCTCTCAGCAGTCTGTAGGATACTGAATATAGTTACGGGACTTTTGAGTCGGTTCATGTAGGACATATTGTTTAGGCCTTGTTTCCTTTTAGTAAGGTATCTGTGTGGCCATTCCAGTTACTCCATGTACCTGGACAGATGCATTCCAAAGGGGGTATTATACTCAGTGATTGGCCTAATGAGGACCAAGTTAAAGGGGACAGTTACATCCCTAGATCTAGACACAGTCCCTTTGCCTATAAGCTGTACAGCATCATAGGACTTTGACAATAGACATATGTTAATTGAAAGTTAGGTCACTGTCCACATAATAAGCTCACATAAGTGAACTGCCTTGGTCTGTACTTCAGTTGCGGTGCATCTTTCAGCCATTTCAGCCTGGCCTTCCCTTGAGTCCACCCTTGGCAAACCTGCTGTTAAACACTTTCTAAAAGGAGTTCTTTGTGAGACCACCACACCTAAAAAAGACATCTAACAGGTAATTACTATACATGGAATTCAAGTCTCTCATTCTCCCAGGGCTTCAGCTAAGTGACTAGCTTAGAGTAAAACAGCTGGCAAATGGAGGTTGAGGGGAAACGAAGCCTGAACTATATTAAGCAGATTGTTAAGAGCTGTTGGCCTTAATCCTGTTTGCTAACTGGCAGGCCTCCTCCATGCTTCTCTATGAAATTTGCAATGTGTACCAGAAAAACTGACCCAGTCATCCTTGAGTCTGTAGCCACATAAAATGGACTTGTTGGTAGCCGTCATCTCTGCAAGAAGTATCAGGGCTTTAAACCTTAATGTGTAAAGAACCATTGTTAATTTTCCACAAGGATAGAGTCAGCCTCAGAATGACCCCATTCTTTATTCCAAAAATTGTCACAGAACTTGCTCTTGACCAAGTCATTCAGCAACCTGTCTTCTTAAGCCTTAAAACTCGAGAAAAGCTTATTGTATTCTCTGGATGTGCACAGGCAAGTAATATATTAGCAAAGATACAGTGATACTGGAAGCTGCAGTCAGTTGTTCATGTCCTTTTCAGTAAGAAGGGGAGGTAGACACCAGTACAAACAGATAGTTTCCAAATAGCTGACCCATTGTATCATATTCTGTAATGCTTCCAAAAATTAGAACCTAGAGGGAACTGTATGAGCTCGCAGCAGTAGAAGCACAGCTATCAATGTGGCTTTCCTGAAAGGAATGATCACTTGGGCCATCTCACTAGCAGTACATTGTCATCTCTCCATACCTTTTACAATCACTGCAAACTGGACATCTGTTCCAGGCTTAGAGATGGGTGTGCTGTCAACAGTCTGCTGAGTATGGTGCAACCTAGTAATTTCTTTGACTATTTCCCTGTCATAATGAAGTATTGGAACCATTTCCAGTAGTCAGAGCTACTGCTTCATTAACCTAAAGGAAGGAATATATGTTAATTTCTTATATAATTGCAGTAGTAGATGCTTGAGTAGATTACTGTTACAGTACTGTTTTCCTTTCCACCATCTCTGCATTTTTAGTCTGTGTCTCTTGGGCTTTGGTGGGGTATCCTATCCTTATCCCTTCTCTTACAGGACTACAAGTCTGCTTAAGTCTGACTAGATTTGGGGATCCCATTTTCTCTTACTCCTCCCCGCAGCTTATATTTTAAGACCTTCTCTCACACACACTCTTGCTTTCTTTGTCTCCCTAATCATAAATCAGGGCATTGTACTTTAGCTTTCCTGAGTGAAAAATTCTAAAATGACTTTGGTGAATGTCTGTCTTATACTGAAAGTGTTCTGATATCCGTGATGGATAGATGTGTGCCACACGTGAAGGGAGAAGGGTACTGAGCTCTGAAAGTCAGGCAGGACGTCTGTCCTTTTGCTGCTTAAATCACAGTAGGCAGGACTGCTCCAACAGTGAAATACTTGTACATTTGTTTTTATGTCCAGGTTCTTGCATAGCTGTACTTTATGCTTTGATTCACTAAACTGCCTAAAGCCTAAGGAGCAGAGATAATTACCCTCCAGTAGTGTGGTAAATAAACAGCTGAGGTAACTGTTCTGCAAGGATCTAGTATGAGAACAAGAAAGGGAACTACTGAAAAGGCTTTTGACTGGATTAGCTGGGATTTATGTGAATGGTTTTAGAAATGTTAGGCATGCCAAGGGTACACATGATTAAAACAAATATCTATGTGGAAGCAAATGCACAGCTAAAGGTGGCATGTTGTCTGTCTGACAAGGTAATATTAACAAGGAGAACGGAACTAGGCTGTCCCCTTTCACCTTTATTGTTTGCAGTACATATGGAACTATTAGCCCAGGCAGTGAAAGACACTCCAGGACTGGGGTACAGGTGTCAAGATACAGTTCAGAAAATTGCCCTATTTTGCACATGGTTTAATATTACACATCACAGTCCCAGCCATGGAAATACTGAATCCATTCACTGTTCTAAATAAGTTTGGGGGACTAGCAAGATATAGAATAAATACTCAGAAAACTCCATCCATTCTATATAACATAAATCCCACATTTGAGATGGTACAGGAGTACCCATACCTTTGGGAGCATAGAGAGATGAAATATCTGGGAGTATGGTTAAGCCCAGATGTGATGGAAGCAGCAAATAAAAATGTGGGAAGAATATATTGCCAAAATGTTTAAAATAAGAAAGTGCAAGTTAATGTTTACAGACCTGGATGGGAAGATCTTGATACCAATGTATTTGGTCCCTTTGATATTATATGCTAGCCATTCGTGGACTCAGGCATGGTATTTTGTGGGAACAGAAGCCTTACTAATTCATATTCCTAAATACTTCATCTTATGGTGTCCCCATATATACGAGTACCCATCATCTTCTTTCAGCTGTTCCCGTTAGGGGTCACCACAGCAGATCACCTGTTTCCATTTCTTCCTGTCCTCTGCATCTTGCTCTGTCACACCAACCACCTGCATGTCCTCTCTTACCACATCCATAAACCTTATCTTAGGCCTTCCTCTTTTCCTGTTACTTGGTAGCTTCATCCTTAGCATCTTTTTCTCAATATACTCAGCATCCCTCCTCAGCACATGTCCAAACCAATGTAATTGTGCCTCTCTGGCTTTGTCTCCAAACCTTCCAACCTGGGCTGACCCTCTAATATACTTATTCCTAATCCTATCGACCCTCGTCACACCCAGTGCAAATCTTAACATCTTTAATTCTGCCACATCCAGCTCAAACTCCTGCCTTTTTGTCAATGCCACTGTCTCCAACCCATATAACATAGCTGGTCTCGCTACCCTCTTGTAGACCTTCCCTTTCACTCTTACAGGTACTGCCTGGCACAAATCACTCCTGACACTCTTCTCCACCCACTCCATCCTGCCTGTACTCTCTTCTTCACCTCTCTTCCACACTCACCGTTACTCTGAACTATTGACCCCAGGTATTTAAACTCATCCACCTTCACCACCTCTACTCCTTGCATCCTCACCATTCCTCTATCCTCCCTCTCATTCACACACATATATATTCTGTCTTAGTCCTGCTGACCTTCATTCCTCTTCTCTCTAGAGCATATCTCCATCTCTCCAGGGTCTCCTCCACCTGTTCCCTACTCTCACTACAGATCACAATGTCATCTGCAAACATCATAGTCCACGGGGACTCCTGTGTCAACCTGTCCATCACCATTGCAAATAAGAAAGGGCTCAGAGCTGATCCTTGATGTAACCCCACCTCCACCTTAAATGCATCCGTCACTCCCACCGCAGACCTCACCGCTGTCACACTACCCTCGTACATATCCTGTACCACTCTTACATACTTTTCTGACACTCCTGACTTCCTCATACAATACCACAACTTCTCTTTAGGCACTCTGTCATATGCTTTCTCTAAGTCTACAAAAACACAATGCAACTCCTTCTGACAGCCTCTGTACTTCTCCATCAACACTCTCAGAGCAAAGATCGCATCTGTAGTGCTCTTTCCTGGCATGAAACCATACTGCTGATCACTAATCATCACGTCCCTTCTTAACCTTGCTTCCACAACTCTTTCCGATAACTTCATGCTGTGACTGATCAATTTAATCCCTCTGTAGTTACTACAGCTCTGCACATCACCCTTATTCTTAAAAATCGGTACCAAAACACTTTTTCTCCATTCCTCAGGCATCCTCTCACTTTCCAAGATTTCATTAAACAATCTAGTTAAAAACTCCACTGCCATTTCACCTAAACACCTCCATGCTTCCACAGGTATGTCATCTGGGCCAACAGCCTTCCATTCTTCATTCTCTTCATAGCTATCCTTACTTCCTCCTTGCTAATCCATTGTACTTCATGATTCACTATCCCTACATCATCCAACCTTCTCTCCCTCTCATTCTCTTCATTCATCAACCCCTCAAAGTACTCTTTCCATCTCCTCAACACACTCTCCTCGCTTGTGAGTATGTTTCCCTCATTATCCTTTATCACCTTTACCTGCTGCACATCTTTCCTAGCTCGGTCCCTCTGTCTAGCTCTGTCAGGTCCTTTACTCCCTCCTTACTGTCCAACTTTTCATATAACTCTTCATATGCCTTATCCTTAGCCTTCGCCACCTCTTTCTTTGCCATGCACCTCATCTCCTTATACTCCTGTCTACTTTCTTCATCTCTCTGACAATCCCACTTCTTCTTTGCCAACCTCTTTCTCTGTATACTCTTGTGTACATCCTCATTCCACCACCATGTCTCCTTGTCGTCCTTCCTCTGTCCAGATGTGATACCAAGCACCTTTCTAGCCGTCTCCCTTACTAGCTCTGCTGTAGTTACCCAGCTATTTGGTAACTCTTCAATACCACCCAGTGCCTACCTTAACTCATCCCTGAACTCCACCTCACAATTACCTTTTTTCAGTTTCCACCACTTGATCCTTGGTGCTGCCCTCACACTCCTCCTTCACTTCTTGATAACCAACGTCATCTTACAAACCACTATCCTGTGCTGCCTAACTACACTTTCTCCGGTCACCACTTTACAGTCTCCAATCTCCTTCAAACTGGCCCTCCTACATAAGATATAATCCACCTGTGTGCATCTTCCTCCACTCTTGTATGTCACCCTATGCTCCTCCCTCTTGTTAAAATATGTATTCACCACAGCCATGTCCATCCTTTTCGCAAAATCCACTACCATCTGACCTTCTGCATTCCTTTGTTTAACACCATACCTACCCATCACTTCCTCATCCCTTCTGTTCCCTTCACCAACATGCCCATTGAAATCTGCTCCAATCACCACTCTCTCACCCTTGGGTACAGTCATCACCACTTCATCCAATTCACTCCAAAATTTTTCTTTCTCATCCATTGCACACCCAACTTGTGGAGCATACGCACTAACAACATTCATCATTACACCATCAATTTCCAGCTTCATAAACATCACTCTATCCGGCACTCTTTTCACCTCCAAAACACTCTCAGCATATTGTTTCTTCAGAATAACTCCTACGCCATTTCTCCTCCCATCCACACCATGATAAAACAATTTGAACCCACCTCCGATACACCTAGCCTTACTCCCCTTCCATCTGGTCTCTTGCACACACAATATACCAACCTTCCTTCTGTCCATCATATCAGCTAGCTCTCTCCCTATACCAGTCATACTGCCAACATTCAAAGTTCCAACCCTCACTACCACAGTCCTAGCCTTTCTCCTCTCTTCCTGCCTTCGGCCAAGTCTTCCGCCTCTTCTCCTTCTTCGGCCAACAGTAGCCCAATTTCTGCCAGCACCCTGTAGGATAACAGTACTGGTGGCGGTCGTTGTTAACCCTGGCCTCGACCGATCCGGTATAAAAATTTTTCTTGGTGACTGCATGAAATGTTTTGGCGAAGTTTTACGCCGGATGCCCTTCCTGACGCAACCCTCCCCATTTATCCGGGCTTGGGACCGGCACAAGAAATGCACTGGCTTACGAGTACTGCTGATCCAATTCATTGTGTTTGGGTGCATAACTTTTGGATGTGTCCTTTGTTTTATCTTCGTTAATTTTATATTCCAAAAAGACTTGAAATTGTCTCAAAATGTTCCACAACAGTGAAATGTAATTTTCTGGATTTATCAAGTACAAAATAATATCATCTTAAAATAAAGCCAACTTTTCTTGAACACTGTACCAGTTATATCCTTTAATTTGAGTACCTTGTTTTCTTTACCAGTGGCTCTAAATAAAATAACAGAGGAAAGAGGACACTCTTGGCTGGTTCCTCTGTTGAAACACAACTAATCGGAGAGGAACTCTCCTACTTTAATTCCTACCTCGATCTACACAGTGAATGTTCTTTTCTTTCTGGATGGCTGTCTTATTCATTTTATGGGTGCCTCTTTGATGGCACATTTCACCCTTTATGTGAATGGTTCGTCATACTTTGCTTTTATTTTACTTAATTAACTATCACTGTTGTATTGGCTTTCTTACTCTTAATGTTGTACAGTTATGTTCATCAGGTGGATTTACTGCTGCCTGCTCTGTATGTAGCACTGCGTTAGCATATTTTTTCAGTTTTAACATTGTCTCAGCATATTTCTTTTTCATACTGGCCAATGACCTGCCTCTGTCAGTTTAACCATGTTTGTGTTCTTTTTGGCTTCTGTATGTTTGTTCTATCCTTACTATATAGATTTTGGTGTTGTCTTTGATTGTATGTATGCTTACAGGAGATGGACAGCTCTGCAGTGCGATAATGCACTTCTGGATAAATTCTTAATTCCTCAAACAAGGCTGTATCAGTAAGGACTATGTCCTTGTCCAAGATGCAGTGACTTTGACTTATTTGTGAACTGAAGAGTACAGGGGGCATGGCAAACTTGTTCCTCAACCCAACAAAAAGTGCCTTTGTGTATTAAAGTTGTCATTAACATGCTGGTTCATTCAAGATAACGTCATTTTTCTCTTTTTACTGAATTATTCAGAATTCTTTACTTAGCATGCAACTTTCTGGATGGTATTCATAGTTATGTTTGTATCAGCACAACTCCTGCTCAAATAGGTAAGTGCCATAGAAACTGTGGGGTGGAGAGGATGGCTGCATGAGCCATAAACTTGTAGGAGGATCCAGTTAGCATATGTAACTTAAAACAAAAAGAACCAATCTACAATTCACAATCGCTCATTCTCAGTTAAAGGCAGTTTGCAAAGTATCAGATGCTTTTTTCTTTCAAAGGTAACATGTTATGTAGATACATAATGTAGGACCCTAATGATTTATTTCTGCCTTTAAAAAGTAAAAGTATAACAGCTTAGAAAAACAGGATGAGGTTGAGGTGCTCAGTTGGGGGTTGGGTTTTGTTGCAACTTCTGTTCTTGATAGCTGCTATAATGTTCATGGTGCTATTTACAGACCTTATGAGGCAGGTGTTGCATGAAGTGTGAGGTACTGTTGGTTATAGAGACACTGCATGCTTACCTGGTGACTTTTCATTGCTGACCTGTCTCTGTGAAGCCCCTTCCAAATTCCCAGTCCTTGGGTGACAGTTAACACAGACACTTCATCTCTAGGGTTGGGGGTTGATAAGAAAGGATTGTCCAAGATGCATGGTTACATAATGAGACCAGCCTGGACTTTAATTTCTTGGAAATGAGAACAGTTCTTGCCATGCAGGCCTTTCCAGATTCCATCCTTCAAGGAATGATTGCTACACACTCTACAACATGGCAGTAGTGTAACAAATAAGCAAGATGGGGGAATCATTGCTGTCGTCTGTAACAAGTGGCAGTGAGATTGCTTGGTATGAGCTAGTCCTCATGTTGAGTTCTTGTCATTGCTTGCATCCCTGGCCTGTACAAGTTTGGTTCCTGTTGCTCTGGCATCATTATCTAAAGGAGCCTTTCAGGTTGGAGGCCCTTCAGAATGGCATCTCTCCTGTTTGGCAAGTCTCACCTGGACTTTTGTGCCCTAAATTTAAATACTTAGTTTTTTCAATTCCAGTGATGGTCGGTGACATTGTTTGCCCTCATAGTCATCTGGGTCCTATTTTTCCAGAGGCTCTCTGCTAGGAAAACGTATAGAAATAAATGGCTTCTGTATAGGTCATTGTATTTCTTTCCCTCGATCATTAGGTACCCAAGTCATAAAATGCTGAAGAACAGAATGCCAGTTAGCTTTGTGTAGGAAGTCATTGCCCATGTGGTTTGTAAGTACGTGCTTAAAGGAATTCCTTCATTTTGGGTGCATGGGGGCATGTCCACTTGCCAAAAAAAAAAAGAACGTGCAGTTTGAGTTCTTGCCCTTTTGTGTTTCAGGCATTTGTTTTTGGCATTTAATACCCTCTGGTTTTAGTTGCTCAAGGTTTAGTAGTGGAGCTGTTAGCAAATTGACACATTTTTGTTGTTTGCCTTAGAGTAGGGGTTGGATCCCCTTTTCACCTCCATTTCCTGCAAAACTTGATTTGACACAAGTCTTTGGCCTGAGCTATTCTTCAGAAAAGGTCCACCTGTTGGCTGTTTTGAATTTCATTGGGTTTCAATATTTTTTGCTAGTATCACTTAAGATTTGTAAGGCCCTTCTGAGGGGCACCGTTTTTATCTGACCCCCTTAAGAGAAAGTTTTCCCTCAGGGTCTTATATCTTGTACTGGCAAAGCTAACACTTCCATCCTTAAAACCATTTTTAAACCACTCTTTATGGTAAAGGGAAAATTCTGTCATAGAAAACTCTCTTAGATAGCAGTTACCTCAGCTAGAAGAATTTCCAACCTACAGGCTTTGTGTAAGCTGTCTTATCTAGTCGTCCAGAAAGATACAGTGTTCCTGCAAACAAACCCTACTTCTGTTGCCAAAGTGGCTACAAAAGTTAATTCAGCAGGTCTGTAAGTCTTTCATTTGTTTTTCCTGTTTATTCCAAATTAAGGAGAATACTATTGCACTGCATAGATATGCATAGGCAGCTTTGTTTTTATCTGGACAAGACAAACAATCTCAGAAAGGAATTAGAATTAATTTTATCGTATTCTTCTAATAAAATGGGCAAAAGGATACCCAAATCCACTTTATCTTGGTGGTTATCAGGGTCTGTCAGATAGGTATGAAAACATGGCAAGGCTGTGCTCATTCTAAAAAGGCCATGGCTATGTCTCAAGGCTTTTTAAAGAATCATGTGAGAGTGTTCAATCTCGTCGTTTGTTTTTACACACGGGTTCGGAGCCGATCACATAGCAAAGCTGTGCATCTAAGAGAAGCTCGAGACCAGGCTATATCCTACAATCCTCCCTGCCATTACTCAGATCTAGTTTGCCGCTGCAACAGGTCACATCGCTTCAGAGAGCTCGGACCAGAGATTAGGAGTATAGCAGATAAGATAGTCTTTTTGTTCTTATTTTTAGTCATAAAAGTTATTATTCTCTTATAGTTTATTTCTAGATACTATATTTTAATTACTGTAGTGTGTTGTGTGTAGTTTATAGTTAGTTTTTTTCTTTAGGTTTCCCTTTGGGGCCTACCCCTTTCTAACTATAAATCCCCTTTTAATTTTAAACCTTACCTTTTTAAGTATGTCTGAAAAAGTTAAGAGTGGGTTCAAAAGGTGTCAGTGTGGACAGAAAATGTCCATCACTGACAACCACACTTCCTGCGTCTACTGTCTTGGCCCTCTCCACTTGCAAGAGGATTGCTCCATTTGCCATTCCTTCAGTGGGAGGGTCATGACAGATAGACGCAGGAAACTTATTGATAGGGGGCTTCTTAAGCCTGCTTTCCAAGAAGCCTTGGACAAGTCGGACCAGGCTTCTAAGTCTTCGAAGGGGTCGAAGATGTCGGAGCCCATGTCATCGGCTCCGAGTACATCTTCCAGAGTTCGTTTGCCGGTTCCACAGACTTCGGGGCCAAGCGTCGAACGTTTGTCTCTCACTGAGCCCCAGGTCTTGGAACCGGTGTCGGAACTGCCGCCACCTTCGATTCTTCGGTCGGTGCCATCTTCGGCTCCTTCGACCCGTTCTTCCAGACCTTTATCTGACACTGATGTGGATCGTGTCGTGCAGAAACTGATGGAGAACACGGCTCTTTCCAAATTGATTGCAGTTTCCTCCCAGTTGGTGTCGAAACTAGAAGGCCTCCCTTTATCTCCAACAGGTCCTCCTTCGAGACCCATCCAGTCTTCGGAGCCGGAAGAGGATGAGCCGATGATAGTGGAGCCATCGGTGCCGAAACCGTCCATAGCACGATCGACACCACTTACCTCGACTCCATCGGAACCAATAGGTGAGTCTCGGAGTCGACGATCTCTCCTTGGTTCCGTGACCGAGAGTCGTACCGACCTTTCGGTGCCGACTCTCCCTCTCGGGGCCTCGGCGCCAGATCGGTTCGGCTCCGTCCTTGGGACCCATGGGCCCCGTGTCTCGGATTCTTCCATGTTCTTCGGAACCGGGAGAGTCCTCGGCCCGAGGTTCAGGGGTTTTTGACCTCATGAGGAAGGTTTTGTCTACACAGACAACCACTACATCGGACGCGTCTTCTCCCTCCCCTAAGGAGCCGCTCTCTGTTTCTGTTCCCATGACACATCCAAAGCGTGGAGCACCATTGCCTCAGCCATCCCTAGAGGATGCCCCCTGTTCCTCTGAGGCCTCACCGGAATCCCCCTCCGATGAGGTCCCGAGGAAAAGATTGTGCAAGAGGAGGCACTTAGACTCCCCACAGGAATCTTTAACTTCTGACACTGACTTGGATGAGTCAGAGGGGTCCCTAAAATCACCCTCCGAAGATGTCTCATTTGCGGACATATTGGAGATATTAAAACAGAGGGGTGATTGGCAGTCCCTACCCCCCACTGAGGACGAGTCAGTGTTGCTGAAGGCATTTGGTGCTCAACCTTCTACCTCCTGGGTTACTCCGCCCTTCGATGAGTTAATGGAATTAATTGCTCGAAGGGCATGGGAGACTCCGGACACAGTGGAACCGGTCCCTAGAAAGCCAAGTAAGTTTATTACTGCCCCCCAGGACAAGACGTATCTAACAAAAGGAGTCCCCGTTGATGCTTTGGGTGGTGGCAGCAGCCACTAAAAAGGAGATGTCTGAGTCTTCCTCTTCTGTTCATCCTCCTAACAAGGATTCTAGGACTATGGACAGATATGGGAAGCGCGTTTTTAGTTCAGCGACTTTTTCCATGCGTTCGCTAAACTATTTGACACATTTTACACGACTACAGACTCATCAAGGAGCTGAGAGATACCCTCCAGGGTAACACAGATGCTGCTGTTTCAGATAAGGTGACAGCACAACTTAACACCATTACCTCCGTAGTGAACTTGTCCATGAGGCTCATCTCGTATGCGGCTGAAGGGTCGAGTAGGGCCGCAGCTTCAGCGATTGCTCTACGAAGACAATCCTGGATGCGGCTGTGCTCTTTTGCGGAAGCCTTCAAGTCTTCTTTCGCCAACGCCCCCTTTGATGGTGCCACTCTTTTTGGGCCCAAAGTGAAAGAGACATTAACTCGGTGTGAGCAAGAAGGAAAGACTCTGCTGTCGGAGTCCGTTTTTCCATTCCATCCAGACCGTACCCCAAAGGGCAACGAGGCGGAAAAATGTGGTTCCGTAGAACTCAGGGATCTTTCCAGGCCACACAGAGTGAACCCCCCCCCAGAGGCAGGGGGGGGGCAGACATGGAAGACGCCGCCCCAGCGGCAGAGGGGGTCCGCAGAACCAAGGCGACAGGGATACTATCCCTGGTAAGCCTTTCCAGCACTCCTGAATGGAGGCCCGACTGTCCTGCTCTGGAGGTAGTCGGGGGTCGCTTGGCTTTATACCCACAGGCCTGGCAAACTCTCACCTCAGACTCCTGGGTAAAAAGCATTGTAACCAGAGGATACAAAATACCCTTTATATCAACTCCACCCCAACAAAAAGGTCTCCAGATGTGCCACCCCGTCTGCAAGGCCAAGCAGCAATAGAAATTTCAAAGCTGCTCGAAAAAAGAGTCATTCAGCCAGTCCCGTGGACCAAAAAGGATCCGGAACTTACTCAAGGTTCTTTTTAGTTCCGAAAAAGACAGGGGACTGGAGACCCATTTTGGATCTCAGCAATCTCAATACCTTTGTGAAGAAGGAAAAGTTCCGGATGGTCACGCTTCAATCGATCCTTCCATTTTTACAGAAGGATGACTGGATGTGCTCAATAGATCTCAAGGACACGTACTATCACATCAAAATGGCCAGACCATCCAGAGATCACCTGCGCTTCCGACTAGGAGTCAGTCATTTTCAGTTTCGAGCCCTGCCCTTTGGGCTCACCTCAGCCCCCAGGGTATTCACCAAATGCATGGCAGTGGTAGCATCTCACTTGAGATGTCTAGGATTCCGGGTGTTTCCCTATCTGGACGACTGGCTCCTCACCGCCACCACCGAGCGTCTCCTCATACAAGCAAGAAACTATACAGTCAACCTGTGTTCCCACCTAGGGATTTCCATAAACTTAAAAAAATCTGTCTTATCGCCCTCACAGCATATTTCATTTATCGGAGCGGACCTAGACACCCGTTTAACATTAGTAAAACTCCCTCAAGTAAGAGCTTCATCCCTCAAGGAACAGGTTCTTCTTCTGCTGCAATGCAGGAAAGCCCCCGGCCAAATGGGTATTGAAAGTTTTGGGCCTCATGGCAGCGTCCCTGATTGCGATTCCCATGGGAAGGCTGCACATGAGGCTCCTCCAATGGCTACTGTTCACACAGTGGTCGTTCCAACAGTTACCTCTAAAGTACGAGATACTGATAACAGATTCCTGCAAACGAGACCTCTCATGGTGGGTGTCCAGCCAGGACCTCACTATGGGGTCGTCCATTTGTTCTACCAAATCCGACAGCCACTATAACCACGGACGCTTCCCTGATAGGGTGGGGGGGGACTTTTACAGGGAAGAACAGTCCAAGCGGAATGGTCCAACATCGAGTACAACCTGCACATAAATGTTCTAGAAATGAGGGCGGTGTTCCTGGCGTTGCAACACTTTCAAACCCTTCTACCTCTAGGGACAGTAGCAGTTCAGACAGACAACATGTCTGTAGTCTGGTACATAAACAAACAAGGGGGAACCAAATCTTACCCATTATGCAGAGAGGCCATGAGAATTTGGCAATGGGCAGAGTCCACGGGTCGCTTTCTGATAGCAACGCACATCCCGGGGTCATCCAACGTCATTGCGGACAGGTTGAGCAGAGCCATCCTGTTACCTCACGAGTGGTCCCTCAAATTACAAGTGGCGGAGAGAATTTTCCGCAAATGGGGCCAGCCTTGCTGCGATCTATTCGCCTCCCCGATGAATGCCAAATGCAGAAGCTATTTTGCCCTTCTACCCCCTCCAGGGGATGTCCCCAGGGACGCACTGATACACGATTGGCCCCCGGGTCTCCTATATGCATTCCCACCTATCCCCTTGATCCCCAGATTTCTCCAGAAAGCCATGAACCTGGAAAGGACAATTATACTCATAGCCCCATTCTGGCCTCGACAGATATGGTTCCCCTTTTTTCAAGCCCATCAAACGGAGGAACCTTGGATCCTGGACCCAGTACCAGATCTACTGACACATTCATCGGGAGTTCTTCACCCGTCTCTTCTATCCCTCAAACTAGCAGCTTGGCTGCTCCACTTCCCCGCCTAGCCAGGTCTGATCTTCTCTCCCCGGCAGTGCAGCGAATTTTGGTCGCCTCTCATAAGGCTTCCACCACAAAACTTTACAACAGTAAATGGAAACGCTTTGTGTACTGGGCATCTAATCGACACTTGGACCCCTTGGTTGCTCCTTTACATAAAATCCTAGAATTCTTTTCCATCCTTTTCCATGAAGGGGCCTCTACTTCCACATTAAGAGTGCAGTTGGCTGCCATATCCAACTTCCATGTTGGTGAGAATGGTTCTTCTATCATGTCCCACAGGCTTTGTAAAGCTTTTATGAAAGGTTCTTTCCATCTTCGACCTCCTGTCAGAGATCCTTTATTCCCATGGAATTTAAATTTGTTGTTGTCACAACTAATGTTACCACCTTTCGAACCAGCCTCTTCTTGCCCCCTGAAATTTCTGTCTTGGAAGACTCTTTTTCTTGTAGCGGTTACTTCAGCTCGGAGAGTTTCAGAGCTGCAAGCACTGTCTATTAAACCTCCTTACTTAAATTTTCACCCAGATAGAGTTTCTTTACGAACAAATCCATCCTTCCTTCCTAAGGTATGCTCTGTCATAAATATTAATCAATCCATTGAACTTCCTACTTTCTTCAAATACCATACCAGCAAGTTGGAATATATGTTGCACAAGTTAGATGTCCACAGGCAACTCAGATTTTATTTAGACAGGACTAAAGACTACAGAAAAACAGATCAACTTTTTGTTGCATTTGCAGATAATGTAAAGGGCATGGCAGTCACAAAACGCACTCTTTCTAAATGGCTTACGGATTGTATAGCCTTTGTATATTCTAAATCAAATCAGGCCTTACCCACTAAACCAAAAGGCCATTCTACTAGGTCCGTCTCCACTTCCTTGGCTCATGCAGCTTGCCTGCCTTTGGACACGATTTGCGCAGCAGCCACGTGGTCTAAACCACATACTTTCATCACTCATTATAGGGTTGACAAAGCCTCCAAAGACAGAACATCCTTTGGTTCCACTGTGCTCAGGAACGTTCTTCCATGAGTCACTCAGGGTGACGGAGCTAGGGACGCTACCCGTGTGTAAAAACAAATGGCGAGATTGAACACTCTCACATAAAGAAGTTATGTTCTTACCATAACGTTCCATGTGGAGTGTTCATCTCGCCTTTGTTTTTACATTCCCCCCCTTTTTTTCCCTCCCTCACGGTTTGGAAGAACGAGTAGGACTAGAGTCTGGTCCACTTGTCTTACCTCTTCCGGGTATCTTTCTTACCCCTATTTGGTTGTCAGTGAGATGGTGTCTCTAACTTTTTTCCTTTGTATCAGTATGTTGCCTTAATACCTCAGGGTTATGTTTTTTTTCTGGTTTGCTTGCAAACTAGATCTGAGTAATGGCAGGGAGGATTGTGGGATATAGCCTGGTCTCGAGCTTCTCTTAGATGCAGAGCTTTGCTATGCGGCCGACTCGGAGCCGAGGATCGGCTCCGAACCCGTGTGTAAAAACAAAGGCGAGATGAACACTCCACATGGAACGTTATGGTAAGAACAGAACTTCTTTTTTCCGTAGATGACATGTTCAGCTGCAACTTAGGCCTCTCGGAATAGTTTGGAATAGTCTAAGAAGCTGGATGTGGTTTCTTATTACAGGTCTTCCTTTGGAGCCTCAGTTGTTTGGGGGAATCCTTTCATGATGCCAACGAGGAAGCTCTGCTGCAAACTTTGTCCTAATGAAAAGTTTGAGAGAGACTGTGACAAATCTCAAAATGATGTACTTAACATAACGATCGAGCTGCATGGTTACCTCTCACAAAACTGCACAGTATCCTCCAGCCTGGCAGAAGGAAGTTTTGGATATGGGTTGTATATGCATCTGTAGATTTCTAATTATGTTGCACATACAAATGACATACTGCAGATCTGGAGAGTGAAGGTAGAGCACAGGACATTGAGTAAGGAGGAAGAGTTATACTGATACTTAAGTCACTGAGGTAAGGAAGATGAGACATGACCAAATCAGATCTGTCCTCAATGTAGGTACATAACATTTGATTATTGTGTAGCCAGGATGCATGTGCCTGCTCTTTTTGCCCATCATGACTGACTGGCTTACAAGACTGTGACCCAGCAGTGGCTGACCTAGCAGCTCTTTTAAAGGAGTGTTGCATCTCCATTGTGCTTTGAAGAGCACTTTCCCTTCATATGACATTGACTTCGTGATGGACAGATTTGCTGGTTAAGTGATACTGAAATTGTGCTGTTGGAAAATGCCTTTACTGATGACTATTACCTTTTTCCCTGCAAGATTTTCGAGCAACAGGCCCGTATGGTAGAGAACCATATCTAGTGTTTTACAGGGATTGGTTGTCCTTTAGGGACTAACCTGTGCTTCTGTAGAAGTGGTTTCTTAATTTTCCCTGAAGCCATCCATTCATCCATCTGTTTTCCTTGTTGGGGAGAAACCAGAGGAAAAATATCACACTGGATGCTTACTGTTTCTTGCAAGTTTTATGTTACACAGGTTCGTAAGTGCATATAGATTGAGCAGCTTTTCCCCTTTCACTCCAAGGAGGGGGGGGGGTCACATTTGCTAAATATTCTGTCCAAGTATACTAACCACCTGATAAAGGTAATTCAGTTGGCAATCATCTACTGTAAAGTACTGTAGTGAAAGCCCACCCCATTGGGGGAAGTAGTTGCCTGTGGTGCTTGGTTAAATAAAGTCTCTGTTGCAGATTCCACACCATGGCTACTTTGTATTTGCTGCACACCTTCACTAGACATTGCCATCTTTTCTATGACTGAAGGAGTTGGGCTTCATTTGGTATTACAGTACTTCATGATGTGCCTTCTGATATTCGTCCTTGGGCTAGCCTTTGGGCCCTTTTACCCTTTGTGAATACTGCTGGGGAGTTGACCCAACTTTCCACCTTTTTTAGATACAGTGTGGAGGTTGACCCAACTTTAAGGCACTTGATTGTTGGTCCTTTATCTTAGATGCAGCAGTTACATTTTCATTTGTATGAGAATAACCCTCTTTGATGGATTGCAGATACCATTCCTCATTCCCCTTCCAGAAGGTTACCACCTCCATCCAGCCACAGATGTTGGATTTGTTTTTACGCTGTGCAAACATATACTTGCATATGTTACTGTTTAGTGGGTTCCTATCACGTAGTCGAACATTTACAATTTCAAACGACTTATGGCCGAACCCATATGTTCGAATTTGTAAATGTTTGAGTGTGTGAAAGGAAATCTCCATAAGCGGAGGTTTCCATTCACTTCAATGTGGTGCTATCTCGGAGTTGGTATATTTAAGTAGCTGGGGGTGTGGGGGGCACAGCCCCCCTGCATAAAACATTTTTTTTATTTGTCCATTGTGTTTTAATTTTTTTATAGGTAGCCGAAGTTCTGTAACTTCGGACATATATGTTGGAACATATGTCAGTCGAAGTTACGGCACTTCGACTGCATGATATAAGACCCCCTTTTTAGTCGTGTAGGTGTCACATTAGGGTTTATTTCTTAATTTGCAGGCAGGCGCTTTGTAGTAGATGTGATGTTAGGATTGTGTATGTGTTCATTGATTGACATCACTGGCACCAAAAGTCTGTGTCATGAGTAGGATTTTCCATCAGAATTGCTCAACAGTGATTGGTGAAAAGGATGAACCCAGCTATAGGGACCTCTCAGGGTAGGTCTTCTCATAAATCAATGGACAATGAGATCATATCTGTACTTGTATGTGTATTACCTATATTCATCTGGTTATGTAACTCTGTTTCATCTGTTTTGTGTTTGATATTTCCAGGCTGGCTGTGTGTGCAATGATGCAATTATCAGGAATGATACTTTGATGGGGCAGCCTACAGAGGGAGCCTTGGTTGCTCTTGCAATGAAGGTATGTAGATTGTTACGTTGGTAAGTAAGTAAAACCAAATATCAATTTTTAAGTTTGTGTTCCATATGTGCATTATTGATGTAGATGAAGCTACAGACTGTTGTTTTAAAAGGCTTGATTGAGTCTGACTCCCTTTTTGGTTGTTTGCAAGTGATGGTGATTACATAATTGAGGGATAACTTAATTTGAAAGATAGTTGAAAATTTTGATTTAACTACACAACCCTGTATTTGGCCAATGTGTACTGTATGAGGTCAGTAATTCAGGTTCAATGAAATGTGCCTTCTGTATTGCTAAAAGTACAGTAAAAAAGTAAATATTCTGTACATAACTACTAAAGTTATACTTCTCTTAAAAACTAAAATGTTGTCTGAAGACTGGGAAAATGGTAGTTCTTTGCTTAGGAGTGAGTCCTGGAATGAATTGGCCACCTGCATATCTATCTGTTCAACTTTCTATCTCAGGAAAAAAATCAAAACATTGTTGCCGAGGTGGAATGAATTACTGAAAGCTGTCTACTTGATGTGCTGAAGCATAGTTTCATGTGTTGTAGTCTTTGCTTGTCCGTCTTCATCCATTTTATAACTGAATAACAATCATGATCAATAAAAGTGTGGAAGAAGGTCTTCAAGGAATAGTCAAGTAAAAGACCTTCATTGTCATAATATCTCCATCTTTTGCTGGATTCAATCCTTGCAGCTATTTTTTAAAGGGTATACTTATTCCCATAGCTGTCAGTCATCATTTGTGAAGGATGTCCATATATGGAGCATGAATATACATTTTTCTTCATGTCTCTCTCATTGTTTTGCATCAGGGATTTAGCTTACTTAGATGGTGTATCATCTTCACACAACTCCCTCATTCATTCTTGACTTTACCACCTTCCACTCTGTCAGAAACATTCCCTACAAACACAAAACATAGCACATTAAAGCCAAACCTCCCCAAAGGAAAACCTAAATACTGTCTACTTTATATCCCCAAGTCTCATCCAATTCCTGTTCTCCTCTCCCTTCTACTCGCAGGTGACATACATCCCAACCCCGGCCCAGGTCTCTCCTCCCCTTATGATGATACCTCCATACAATCCACTGTTCCCCACTCTTATATCCCACTAAAACACATCTCTCTATACTCCATTAACTTGAGAAGCTTAATGAACAAAACTACTGAATTCCATTATTGGATATCTCTACACTCCCCAGATATCATAGCCCTTTGTGAAACTTGGCTAAAACCCCACATTCCAGATAAAGACGTCCTTCCCTCTGGCTACAACCTTTTAAGACTTGATCGAACCAACAAAAAAGGGGAGGTGTTGCTATCGTGTACACTGATCACCTCACTCTAACACCTCTAGGTTTCTCCTCTCCTCTAAACTCACCTGCAGAACTTCTTGTGGCGAACTAAAATTAATACCCACACCTCATTTAACATAGCTGTAATGTGCATTCCACCTGGCAACAACATGACAGTACTGGTAAAGTATCCTTTCCTCTCTCTGCTCTGACCTCCCAATGAAACTCTACTCATGGGAGATGTCAACATTAACTGGTAACTCTCTCCACTGAATACCTCTCCACCTCCATTAATCTACATGGTTTCACCCAACTGATAAGTACACCTACTTGTACCACTAAGTCTACTATTCATTCAGCTCTACTTGACTGGATTCTAATATCATCCCCAGAAATATTACTTCCCCAAAATCCTTAGTGACCACTGCCCAATCAAAGTCCATTTTACCCCACACATATTTATACCTCATAGGATCAAAGCATGTCATAAATGAAAAAACTTTGACCCTAATGAACTAAACAGTCAACTCTCATTTATCAACTGATCCTTCCTCAGCTATTTACCCCTCGATTAAGCTGTTATGGAATTTAATAACATATTCCTTAACCTACTTAACTCCCTGGCCCCCATATGCAATGTCTGAATAAAGTCAGCTGTATCCCTTTGGCTAACTCTCTCCACCTCCTCTCTAATAGCTCAGAGGGACAAAACCTTGAAGCTCTGGACCAAAATCAAACTCTCCCTCCGCCTACCACAGTATAGACATCTTTGCAACCTTACTAAGAAAGCCATTACCAATGATAAGAGAAATTATTACTCAGATTCTCCCCAAAACACACCTACATAACCCTAAGAAATTTGGCGTACTATTAACCAAATCCTTCATCCAGGCAACCCTTCCACTCCCCAACCTAGCCCCATAAATACTCCCCTCCAAACTGCTACAAACTTTAACTCCTATTTTGTAGACTCCATTAGCAAACTAACCAACCATCCTAACTCCAATACTACCTCACCCACCAACCCTCCTGTACCCTCTAACACCTCCTCAGCTTTCTGCCTAAAAACTGTGTCCACCAGATACATAAAATCCCTGCTTCTTAAACTAAAATGTTGCTTTCCCTCAACAGGTGGTCTCCCTCCACTCTTTCTCCAGATAGCTGCCAACTTCTTAGCCCTACCCATCTCTATTCTTATCAACCGATCCATTACTGAAGCCAAAGTCCCAGCGATATGGAAAAAGTTCTACACCCTACCCATCCATAAAGGAGGCAGCTCTACCAAACTATCCAACTTTAGACCCATTGCATTTCTATCACCCCTCTCTAAGATCTTGGAAAAATGTGTACAGAAACAAATCCTACAATACCTCTTACAAGAGTACCTAATCACCCTCACCCAAAATGGCTTTCGCCTCGGTACCTGCACTGCTCTCATCTCCTTCACAAACACCATCTCACAAGCCAGAGATCAGAATTAATTAGTCTCTTGCCTCTCTATAACTCTCAAAAGCATTCAACACAGTCTCTCACCCCCTTCTCTTAATGGCTCTCTGCTATATCCCCAGAACTCCCTATTAAAATGGGAGTACCCCAAGGTTCATTTCTAGGACCACTGCTATTTAATATTTTTACCAATCGACCATCTACCTCTATTCCACAGTCATCACTGCTACAATATGCTGATGACTCCACAGTCGTCACCATAGCTGATACCCACCCCAAGCTCCATTCTAAAACACAGAACTCCTCGTCTGTTGAACTGGCTCAACCAAAAAACATCTAATCTTAAACCCAAAGAAAACCAAACTCCTACTCTTTTTGCAACAAAAACAATGAACTATCTGAAACCGTTCTTCTCTATCACTTCCCACAATAACACACCCATCACAGTGGAAAACCATATCAAACTACTTGGGGTTGTCATTGATGACCAGCTGAAATTTGACCTGCATGTACTTAGTAACATTAAGAAAACCCATCAAAAACTTGGACTCCTTTATAGAAACAAAAAGTTTCTGACCAGTAAAGTCAAGACAGCCCTATCCCATGCCTACCTTTTACCAACCCTTCTCTACAGCTCTCAAATCGTCACCAACTTGGAAACCTCACTTATTTCTAAACTAGTTCAAGAAAAGTAAAGTCGCACCACTAAAGGTAGTCCAAATCCAAAGTAACTTAAAAGCAAACAGTAGAACGTACCACCATGAACAGAACACAGAATTCACATAAAAACTTTAATGCAACAATGCCAATAAAATAGGCAAACAGGACAAGCACTTTCAGCCTTGAAGTTTTTTAATAGTTCCTTATGTTCCTTCAGGAAAGTTTCCTCCTTGGTACATAAGTCTTGATGAAGCTGGAGAGTTTACAAAATAAATTGGACATCTGTGGCACCAAATTAAAAAGTATAAAAAGCCATAAATTATCCAGAGACTATAAAGATTTCAAAAATGGCCATGTTTTCAAATGGCCTAAGGAGCAGCTTATTAATAGTGGTATCAGTAATAACAACAGTAGCAATAGTAAGATGCGACCATACTTGAGGGCCACAGAAGAGAAGCAAACATATGCATCTTAAATGGCAGTGTGCGACAGCAGGAGGATGAAATCCTGAGAGGCAAAGATAAATTGTCAGAAGTAACAAATGACAAACCAGAAGTAACAGCTGATCCAGTGACTCTAGCAGGAACTATAGCAAAGAAAGGAGCCACTCATTTACCCATCTTCCAACAGCTCCCTTTTTAAATTCAAACGAACAATCCCCAAGCTCCCAGATCTGTGAGCAGAGGTAGGGAAAAGAAAAAAAAAGTATTTTGAATGAGAATGCTAGTTCTATAGTAATAAATAACTGATAGTCAACTAATGAAGAATCAACTGAGTATTCTTGAGAGAGGTTTGAATTTCATACCATCCATCCGATCTCCTCTGAATGAACTTGTAATAGATCTCAAATGCTTCGCAAGGAATGTTACTTTAAAACATATATTTGGCAATGAGAGAGTGGAAACATCAAGCAATAAGAAAATATAAAAAAGCAAGTACGTTTGTGCCACTTAGCCACCCTACAGTAGACATGTTTGTACGCTTATGTGAGAATGAAATAGCTGCTCAGAGAGAAGGAAGCAGCAAACATTTGTATATTTAAGTCATGTTGAATGTCTTGCATTAGATGAATTAGAGAAAAGGACAGGTATAATAATAAAACCAGCAGACAAAGGTGGTGCGTTGGTGGTGATGAATTCATATGATTATGTTAGGAAAATGGAAGAAATGTTGAGTGATAGGAATACCTATGTTGTGATCAGTAAAAAGGATGTAGATAAACTGGAGCTAAATGTACAAGGTACATTATATGAGAAATTGATAAACAGATGTATCAGCAAAGACCTATATTATTTTTTTGAAGTAGCTTTCCCACTAATACCTGTCATACGTGGACTACCAAAGATCCATAAAGATTGCTTTGATCCACCCATGCGCCCTATAGTGGCAAGCAGTGAGTGAATAACTGAGTCACTTATCTATCTAGAAGGTGAGCTTAAAATTGAGCTTAAAAAATAGTTTCCTGCAGCAAAGACAGTTTTAAAAGACTCAGCACAATTCTTAAGGCAATTGTTTGACATCATGGAACTGAGAGACTCTTATGAAGGGCTTTTACTAGTCACAATGGATGTGAACAGTTTATTTACATGTATTCCAAATGAATATGGAATAGAGGCCATAAGGGACTAAGCTGATCGTGAACTGGTGGATGTTGATCTTCTGTGTAGCCTTTTAGAGTTAATGCTAGAGAACAATGTCTTTATATATGGAAATAAACACTACTGGCAGAAATGGGGGGTAGCCATAGGCACCCCCTGTGCAAACACCTATGTGAACCTCGTTTTGGCACAATGGGAAGAGCACTGGTTTGCAGATGACAGAAATAGATGGAATGGCCAACTGTTATTCTACAATAGATTTGTGGATGTTTTCCTTCTGTGGAAAGGGAACAAAGCTATGCTAAATGAGTTTGTCGATTTCTTACTGAGTACAATTACATTTCTGAAGTTTGATGTTAAGTCTTCTGATAAAGCGATTGAGTACTTGGATGTGAAGGTATATCTGGGTTCCACAGGCATTGATACTGCATTGTATAGAAAACTGATGTGGCGCAACCATATGTTGCATTCCACCAGCATGCATCCCAGGCATATTTTCAGGAATATAGTGGATAATCAAATGGCATACATTTCGAAGTTATGTACCAAAGAGGAAACTTTCCTGAAGGAACACAATGAACTATTAAAAAACTTCAAGAAGAGAGGTTATACTGAAAAAGCCATTAGGATGAATGCTATGAGAACAAGTGAACTGAGATCTACTAAAGGGAGACCCTATTATTCCAAGCATCAAAGTTATGAGCAAACAAGTTCAGGTTTTCTCCTGGCCACAGTACAGGCAACACAGGTTTGAGGACCTTAACAGATACCCTGCAACTCTATCTGTCCGGAAACCACCATTTTAAGCTTAAAATAATACCACTGAAGTATGTGTCCCAGTAAATAACTGCTACATAAGCTAATATTTTAATTAATGCTAGACTTTATAAGCACAACAAGAATTTAGTGGGTTTTTTTTTTTTTGCTAGTCACCACGAAAAGCAGACGCCAGCAACTCCTATCCTTTCTTTTTGGTTACCCACATACTGTTTGTGTATATTCTCCTGTTCTGCACTTTACCCTTCCCTGAATTCATTTCTAGCCTCATTCATAATTGCCTTTCCTAGTGCACCTGCCCTATTTTACTGTCTTCAGACTCTTACATATTAATGTTTTTTTTTGCCCTGCTTTTAGCTGCTAGTAATACTTCTCTCTCCCCCTCCAAAGCCCCTCTTTATTGTAGCTTATTTTAACCATACAGCACCGGGTTTGCTTCAAGTAAATCTACTTGTGTAGCCTGAGGCCAGTGTCCTTTTGTAAGCTTACTTCTGCTCATATTTTATTTCTTTTTATTTTATTTCTGGTGACTATACCTTTTAGAAACTTTATATCCTTGTCTCTCAAGCTAGTTTTTACTGTCTTTTTCTGGTTGTTTCTATGACTTCATCTTGACCAGGGTGCTAGCCCTGCTCTGTTTGCCCTTGCTACGCTCGGGCTCACATCAATCCCTACCCTACCCCCATTCCCACACACCCCATTACAATTACCTTTATACCGAACTATCCCTCCCCTTCCTGCCCCACTAGCCACTACAATTCCACTTCCTGCCTATTGCCACAACCACCTTACTAATCTGTTAATATTGTCAACACCACTTCCTCTATACCACTGTCTCTATACCTACTCTATCTGACCATATTTTATTCCAACATATATTATTTTCTAATATCTTCTACACTACTCCTTATTCTATCTCCACCTCTTACCACTCCAATCTCTCTGACCCACCCCTATGTTCACCAACTTCTGACTCATACAACATATATCCAACTAATTCATATTTTACTATCTCCCCTAATCTCTTCACTACCTCTACCTCAAGTCTATATAAACTATCCATAATACAGGTTTTTAAACCTTCCCACAAAGCTAAGTCAAAACTATACAAACTCCATCTAGCGTCTACTACACACTCTCAACTCAATAAAAACCTACTTTGTTCTGGAGATATCCATCCCAATCCTGGTCCCTCTTCTCTCCCCAAAACTACCTCAATACTGCCCCCATCTTACCCCTCTAACAGTCACCAACCTCAGTCACAACAATCATCTCCATCTAAATACTACTCATTGAATATTCAGAGTCTAGCAAGTAAAGTCACTGAGCTGCACTCATGGATAGCTCTCAATACCCCTCACATCCTCTCCCTATCTGAAACCTGGCTCAAGCCACAAATCTCAAATAATGAAATACTCCCACCAGGTTATATCATCTTCCGATCTGATAGACCTGTAAAAAAAAGGTGGTGGCATGGCCATCCTCTACTCAAACATTCTTAACCTATCACCATACCCTTCACCAATTCCTGACTTCCTCCCAGCTGAAATCATCATCCTTAACTGCCATCTGAATCCCCACAAAAAACTTGCAATTGCCTCTATCTACCTTCCTCCTGGTAACAATCTGCCCATTCTTGAAAACATCCTATCCTGGTTCTCCCACAACATACCATATGAGACACATATCCTTGGAGATGTCAACATTGATTGGTCTAAACTCACAACTGACTCCCCCCAACTCAGTATCCACCTACACGGCTTCCACCAACTTATAACATCTCCCACTCGCTTCCATAAAAATTCCATTTCCAGCTCCATCATAGACTGGATCCTTATCAATTCCCCCCACCAATACCACAATCCCACCACCTTAACTGACTCCGTCAGTGATCATCTCCCTACCACCATCTTAAGACACTACTCCCATATTCCTAAGCCCCACCTTATCAAAGACTGTCGAAAACTATCAACTTTCAATTCATCCCAATTTAACTCCATTCTCCACAACATAGATTGGTCCATCCTAAAACACCTCCCCCTAAACAATGCTGTAAGCACTTTCAATAGCATCTTCATGAATACACTAAACTCCTTAGCTCCCTCTAGGAAGATCAGAGTAAAATCAAACCATGCTCCCTGGCTCTCCAAAGAGACTAGGTCCCTTATGAAACAGAGATCATGCTTGGAAAACCTAGACTAAAACTAAACAACCACCTTTTCTTCAAAAATACAGACAACTGAGGAAGCTTGCAAAAAAAAAAAAAAACATACAACTAATGACAAAAAAGTTATACTATAGCTCTGCTCAGCTTAACAACAAATCCAATCCTCGAAACTTTTGGTCAACTCTCAGCAACATCCTCTATCCTGGAAAGCCCTTTAATCCCTCCCAATACCCTAACTCTTCCTCTCTGGAAACAGCTACCCTCCTGAATAAACACTTTATCTCTTCCATCCAAAATCTGGTAACCTCTAAGCCAAACTCTACTTCGACACCCACCTCTCCAAGTCCCACTAACACAGCCAGTTTCCATTACTTACATCAAATCTCTACTACTCAAGCTAAAACCTTGCTCTCCTTCCACTGACAATCTATCTCCTACATTCCTCAAACTTGCTGCTGACTCAGTTGCCTATCCTGTATGTATACTAATTAATTGGTCTATTCTGGAATCAACTGTCCCCACCCTTTGGAAATCTTTCTTCACTACACCTCTTCATAAAGGTGGAAACTCCACTGACACCTCAAACTACCGACCCATTGCCATTCTGTCCCCCCTCTCGAAGATATTAGAAAAATGTATTCACTCACAGCTTCTCAATCACCTCCTCACACACCACTTACTTACCCCTTCCCAACATGGATTTCGTCCTCACCACAGCACCACCACTGCCCTCCTCTCCTTCACTCATATCATTGCAGAGGCCCTAGACAACAATAAACTCATTTCCTGCCTCTTCCTAGATCTCTCCAAAGCCTTCGATACTGTCTCTCATCCTCTATTACTATATTACTATCCAGACTCGCAAATCTCCACCTATCCCCCTCTACACTTGCCTGGTTTAATAGTTACCTATCTGGCAGGGAACAATCTGTCAAATGGCTCTCATCCTCCTCACCTTTCCTTTCCATCTCCACTGGTGTTTCCCAAGGCTCCATCTTGGGACCCCTTTTGTTTAACATCTTCACCAATGATCTTTGCACCTCATGCAAAGAATCCTCCCTTATTCAGTATGCCGGCGACTCCACACTTGTATCCATCTCAAATAACATTCCTGAACTACACTCCCTGACCCAGCAGGCCCTACTATCCACTGAACAATGGCTCTCTCACAAGCTATTGATCCTAAATCCCAAAAAGACCAAACTCCTACTTTTCCTTCCCCATTCTTTTTCTCATCACAAAACCTCCTTTTTTATTACATCTTCTAACAGTACAAACATCCAACCTGACACCCACACAAAACTCCTAGGGGTCATTATCGATGATGAACTCTAACCTACACATACTCCAATGTATAAAAAAAACAAACCAGAAACTAGGTCTGCTAAATCAGAACAAAAAATTCCTAATCCCTCAATCTAGACTTACCCTGGGCCAGGCACTCCTCCTCCCCTCCCTCTTATATGCCGCCCCAGTTCTTACCAATATCCAAGCCTCCACTCTAAACAAACTGCAACAGACTTACCATAAAATAGCCAATTCATTACTAACTCCCCATACAACTCACACCGCTGCATTTCTTTAAACTCTCTTCAATGGCTTGAACTTCCCCAGTTTCTGCTATCTTATCAATTTCATATGCTACACTCTGTTCTTTATAAATCCTCCTCCTGTCCATCTCTATCTTCCTTAGTCTCCATCTATATCCCATCCCGGACCCTCCGTACTTCTAACCAACAATTACTTGATATCTACCACACAAAAAGGTCAGTAGGCAAACTACTCTACAAACACTCCCTTGCCCATGCTTGGAACAAACTTCCCCTTGACTTACATTCAGTCTCCCACACCTCACACTTTAAAAATGAACTAAAAGCTTATTTTCTCAATTCCAGAACCTGCTCTTGCTCTAACCCTACCTAGTCTTCCTTCCCTTTATGTACCCTCAAATGGACCATACTTAGTACCTCATTACACCTCTCATTCCAATGTGTGTACTATGCATTTGCACAATTTTATACAAACAAAAAATGTTTATTGTTGACCTATTGAACTATATCAATGTAAAATTGTTACTTAGCTTCTTTTTAATGCAACTTTAACTTTATGCATGTAACCCAACATATGTGAATTGTTTTGCTATAACTGCTATTATATCAATATTGTTTAAAATTGTACTTGTTTTAAAATGTATTACTGGAGCTTTTCTCCTCGGGTCTCCACTAAAAATGGGCCACAAGCCCAGTTGGACAAACCCGGTTAACAAATGTCAATAAATAAAAATAAATAAATAATACCAACTAACTACAAATAAAATAAGATGCACCCTAACTTATAGTACTGACAACAAGACGATATGTGATGTCATTAAAAAGTATTGGCCAGTATTGATGTCTGATGCCCAAATAAAATAAATCGTTGGTGATAACCCCAGCTTTGTTTTCAGAAATAAGAAGACCCTGAAGAGGTTTTTATGCCGTAAGGATGGCATTAATAAAGGAGCAAGTAATGTTGCTTATACATGTGGAGGTACTTGGAAATGTGGCTGATGTAAGGCTTGTCATTTGATTAATACAAGTAATGTTTTCAAACATCCAAAAACAGGAAAGTGCTATAGCTTACAAAGTCTGGCTACTTGTACCACCAAAAATGTGATGTGTATCGCTACATGCTCTCTTTGCTCAGCCTGTTATATAGGCAAAACAACAGAATGTTAAAAGAGCACATCCTGTGGCATTTATCTGATATAAGGAATAAAGTAAACACAAATGCCCTCTCTTCACATGTGAAGCTTAATAACTTCCACTCATTCAAGTTTATGGTCATCTCTATTGTAAAAGAAACATCGAGAGGAGGTGACTTGCAGAGTAGAACGGAGGTAGAAAAACTCAAATGGTTAATAGACCTAAGGACAGGTTTTCCTCCAGGCTCGAATGGAATGCTATCGTTGAAACCAATTCTGAAAGAACGTGGTCTGATTGGGAGGAGATAGCAACAGCTTCAACACTATTGGCTCAAACTAAGGGATTGTTTATTTGAATGACAGCTACCATGGGGAATGCTTCATATGAATGACAGCTACTATGAGGAAGTGATGTAAACTGAAGGAATTGTTCTTTTGAGTGACAACTACCGCATGAGGAAGTGATGTAATGGTTTTCAAAAGACCGTGATTGGTCTATCCAAGTTTTTAAACATTTAGTCTTAGCCCTAGTAAACAAGATCTGAAGAAGGCTAAGGCAGAAAGCGCTTGTCCTGTTTGCCTATTTTATTGGCATTGTTGCATTAAAGTTTTTATGTGAATTCTGTATTCTGTTCATGGTGGTACGTTCTACTGTTTGTTTTATATTACTAAACTAGAGTCTGCTTGCAACAAGGTAGCTAAATTTGCTGCTCAACTACCATAAACTGAACTGGTTAGAATTTCCCCATAACGTTCTCTCCTCTCAGCTTCAGATAATTCATTCTATTCTGTACCAGCCCACTCTCTGCCCCAGCATCACCTCTAGTATCTCCTCCTACACCCCAACAAGAACTGTTCGGAGCACTGAACAATATATCCTTTCCATATACAAACCTAAGATCAACTTTGGTAAAAACCTTTATAGCTATTCCCCTGCTAAGAGCTGAAATAAACTTCCACTTGACATTTGAAATATTAGATCCAAACAACAATTCACAAATGCAGTAAAATATCACTTAAGCAACAAAAGACAGTCAGTTTTATCATCCTCCTGACTGACCCATCTCCTCTCTGCCAAACAGCCTCTCTCCTTTCTGCCATACCTGTGTCATGTAAATTCCTTTCTAATTTGCTATATTTCAGTTCATCACTCCTACATTCCTATTTCTCTATCTTGTACTTACATTCTTACTATAGTTGCTAACAGAATATTTCATATCTAACCACTTCTCTCCCACTGCTACTATTTCAGCTGATGTGATGACTAAGGATGTACATTTTTATTTGTTTACTTTACTCTACACTGTACCTACTATACTTTGCCTTGACTTGATTGTAATTTTTTATTTGTTCTACTTTTTATTCTGCACTGTACCTACTGTACTTGTTGATTTGTAGAATCTAATTGCTACTCATGTTAAACCCACTTTTGTTTAGCACTGTTGGGAGACTTCGTTTAATTAGCAATGTACTATGTCATCTTAGTTTTATGCTTTAAGTGACCGTAATTGTGGAGCCTTTCTCCACTGAAAAAGGGCTCTGACCCAGCTGGACCAACGCGGTCAACAAATGCCAAATAAATAAATAAAATAAATATTGAATTCGTCAGTGCAGTAGATTATATTGCCTACATTTCCTGTTATTTTTTTCAGGAGTCTTCAGGGTGTTTAATATATTGTCCGTTTGCCATAAGATCATATGCCATTACTCCATCCTCAACCCCTTTTTCCCCAGTTTGCACATGTGGTCGGGGTGTCACTTTAAACAGTGACAGTCATCTCGAGCCAGGGTTTACACCACCAGATGGCTAGCCCTGCTGCAGTAGTTCATCTGTACCACTCACTTGCGCGCGTATACACACACACACACACACACACACACACACACACACACACACACACACACACACACACACACAGACACACAGACACACACACACAGACACACACAGACAGACACACACAGACCCCCTAAGGCCAATTTCACTACTGCACGTCTTTGAATGTGGGAGGAAACCCATGCAACCGCAGAGAGGACATGCAGACTCCACACAGAAGGCACGCCAGCCAAGAATCGAACTGGAGAAACTCTTGCTGTGAGGCAACAACACTAACGTTGCACTGCCTATTTATTCCCAGTCAGCATGTTATTTCCTAGTTAGTATGTCGGAATCTCAATTTTATACATGTTCTTTTAGGGAAAAGTGGTCCCTCATTTGCAGGTGTTTTCTTTGTATTTATCCATGTGTGTACTCTCCAACCCTGCATTACCGGCCTAATGATTGTTTTCCTACAAGATTATTAGGGCTGCAGACTTGCAGAGATGATGGAAGTCCATTTAGGACTGCTTGGAGATGGAGAGTGCTCTTTTCTTACTCTGTTTTTCTAATGGAAAAAGAAGGAGCAGAATAAATTAAACTAAGAAGACCCTGTTGACAGTCATTGTGAGGACGTGAATAATTATCCTTATCAGAATGAACAAGGGCTCCACCTGTATGTTGTACGTTGTTAGCCCTTCTTTTTAAATAGCCAGCTGAAGGGTCCCTATTTAAATGTCATACTCACAAAGCCAAATGCTGATGCATTATAAAAAAAAAAAAAAAAAAAAAAAGTGGAAAATAAAGGAAAAGAATGACCATCAAATGTAGCTCTTCTTTAAACTTTTGTTTTGCAGGAGAGCAGGCCTCCTACTCCCCGGCCTTACCCCAAAGAAAAGGGAATGTTGTGAGAAATGGCAGTCTCTGACTTGGTGTTTGTAAATTCAGTTTTTTGGTCATTCAGTTTCCACATTCCATCACTCAACATTTTGAGTCACAATATTTGAAACCAGTGTTATTTCAGCTGAACCATAACATAGCAGCTGTCATTAATTTGCAGCAGGTGGCTGCCAGACTGAGTTCTGCTACACCTTTCGACATTTTTTCTGAATCTGTTGGGATTGGACTGGGATACATTTTTGGTTTTGGTGCTGCTGGATGGCTGATGGAGTCTGTTGTAGGCACTAGTGTTTGGTGGTTTCAAACTATGTTGAAGTTTTCCCTTATTACACACATTGCATGAGCCGTTGTGGTGGTTGTCAAGGTGGTTGGATGCTTTGAGCAGAGTTGATACTGGTATATTGAGGTTGATGTCTTTTAGATGTGAATTTGAACATTTGTACATGAAGACTCACTTCCATTGTGTGGCAACTCGTTGAGCGTTTCCCTTTGGGTACTCCTTGGATGTCTTTTGGATTTAAACTGTCTAGGTTTTATGGAGAGCAATATGTTGTGTTGACTGTACTTGACCATTTTGCAGCTATTTTATTTTTGTTGTATTAGTCCCATATTTGTTATATTGTTTAGCATTTTTGTTCTGCATTTTTACTGGCAAAGATTGATCTGAAGTAGTTAACTTCATTTTATCTGCAACCTGTGGGTATACGGATCCGTATCGGATCCAAGCCGGCAACCTTTTTTCTATCATCTGCTCCAAGCTTTGAGCTCCTCCCCTTACCCATAATGCCCTACCATCTCCTATCTTCCCTCAGATCGAGTTTGCTGCAACTAAAAACATAAGCAACTCAGCCCAATGAACCAAACCTGAAAAGACAGGACAAGGTCCTGGGGACAGAGGGAAGGAATGTTGCAGAAAAATGAAGTAAAACTACTCAGATGGAACGGTATGGCGAGTACATAACTTCTTTATCTGAAGTAGTTAACTTCATTTTATCTGCAACCTGTGGGACAGAGTCCCCAGCTACTCTGATTCTGGGAGGCCCTTATGGAAGGATATTCCTGAGCACCGAAGAGCCAAAGGATGCTCTACCCCTAGAAATCAGATCTAATTTGTAATGGGAAATGAAGGTATGTGAATTGGCCCAGGTCGCTGCTGCACAAATGTTGTCCAAAGGCACCCTAGACCAAAAGGGAGCAGAAGTCGCCATGGACCTGGTAGAGTGAGCCTTAATACCAGGAGGAGATAAACCTTTTGCTTTGTTAGGCATGTGAAATACAAAGAGTGATCCATCTGGCCAAAGAAACTTTAGAAATAGCTTTTCCCATAAATGCTTTGGAAAAAGAAACAAAAATTGCTCAGTCTTGCGGAAAGACTTTGTTCTATGAAGATAAAAACAAAGCTGTCTATGAACATCTAACAAATGAAGTTTGTATTCACCTTTATTTTGGAAGTTAAGGAAGAAAACGGGCAGATAAATGGACTGGTTTATGTTTGCTTCAGATGCCACTTTGGGCAAGAAGGAAGGATTAGTATGGAGAGAGACCCTATCCTTGTAGAAAACCAAATACGGAGGCATGGCAGACAGAGCTTGAAGCTCAGAAACCCTCCTAGCAGATGTAATGGCGGCTCTGAAAGCAGTCTTCCAGGACAAATATTTCAAATCCAACACCGCTGGAACAGAGGCTGTAAAAGGATCTAGTTTTCTCTGTGAGGCCCAAACGGAAAAGCGCTTCCATTTACTGCGATAAAGTTTCCTAGTGGAGTCTCTAAGAGAAGCCACCAGAATGGATTTTACCGGGGATGAAAGACCAGGAGTCCTGGCAACCAATGGAACTGGAGCAAACCAGGCTGTCCGTTTGAGGCTGCCCAGATCGGGTGGACGGGCCCCTGACGGATGGTGAGATTAGATCTGGGCAGGGATCCAGATCTCATGGGGGAGCTAAGAGATGAGACCAAAGGAATGGGAACCACACCTAACGAGGCCAGAATGGGACAGTGAGGATCACTTTGCACCACAGTTGGCAAGCTTTCTGAAGAAACTTTGGAATGAGTGGCAATGGTGGATAAGCATACAGAATCCCAGGGGCCCACGCATGGACTAGAGCATCTCTGGGGACTTCCCCTGGTGAGGGAATCAGAGCGAAGAACTCACTGCACTTCGCGTTGGAAGGAGATGCGTAGAGATCACAGCAAGGCTGACCCCATGCAGGGAAGAATCTAGTTCCTCCACTACTGACTGTTTCAGGGACCACTCGTACGCATCAGAATAACCCGACTCAGCCTGTCCAATAAAATGTTGGAGCACCCCCGGGATGTGCGTTGCTATCAGAAACCGACGGGTGGCGATCACCAATTCCAACACGCTCATGGCCTCGCGACATAGGGGGTAGGATCTGGTTCCCCCCTGTTTGTTGATGTACCAGACAAACGATATGTTGTCTGAGTCTGAATTGCAATCAATCCGAGTGGAAGGACAGTGTGAAAGGCTTCCAGTGCTAAAAGCACTGCCCTCATCTCTAGAACATTTATGTGCAACTTGGTCTCTGACTGGGACCACGTGCCTTGGACTGTCCTTCACAATGCCCCCCCCCCCCACCCGAGTTGGGAGGCGTCCATGGTCACTGTGGCTTGGACTGGAGATGATGCGAAGGGGCATTCTTCTGATATCTCCGGTGAACTTAACCACCAAAGAAGAGACGTCCTGCAGACATGACTGATCTTGATCGGAAATTCCATGGGCAGGTCTAGCCAAGGCCATTGAACAGCCAGAGTCCATTGAAGAACCCGCATATGAAGGCGCGCACAAGGGAGAATCGATATGGAGGCAGCCATGGATCCCAGTGCCCGGAGAACCTTGCTCGCGTTTGGAGACTTCGCTATTTGAGCTATGTGGCACCTAAGGTGTAAGATCCTGTCTGGAGTTAAGAATACCTTCATCTGCAAAGTGTCTAGCCATGCCCCAATGAAGTCTAGAACTTGTACTGGTTGCAAATGGAATTTCTGAACACTGACTGTAATTCCCAGTAGATCTGCCAACCGAATGAATTAATCTCGGGCCAGACACAGGTGATGCTTGTTGGGCGCAGCGAAGAGCCAGTCCAGGTATGGAAACACCTGAATACCCTGAAGCCTCAGGTCAGGCGCTACAACTGCTATTACCTTGGTGAACACCCTGGGGCTGTGGTGAGACTAAAGGGTAGGGATCTGAACTGAAAATGACTGGCTCTCAGCCGGAAGCGCAGAAACCTCCTGGAGCTTCTGTGTATTTTGATGTGGTAGTAAGCATCCTGGAGGTCTAACCAGCACATCCAGTCGCACTCTCGGAGATAAGGTAGAATAGACTGTAGGGTGACCATCCACAATTTCTGTTTGGCTACAGACAGGTTTAATGTTGACAGGTCTAGAATGGGCCTGAGGTCCCCCGTCTTTTTTGGCACGAAAAAGAACCTTGAGTGGACGCCTGATACGGACTGATCGGGGGGGGGACCTGTTCGATGGCTCGTTTGAGAAGCAGCTTTGAAACCTCTAGAGCTGCGGCCTCCTTGTGAGCGGGTGGAACATACGGGAGGTGTTTTGGAATATTTGGACAGACAACAAATGGGATTGTGTAACCTCTGAATATTATCTGCAACACCCAGCGATCTGTGGTAATGGACTCTCATGCCGTTGGGTGTAAGGACAATCTTCCCCCGACTGCCTCCAGAGTAGGACAGTCGGGCAACCCCTCAGGGCTGCTGAATGGGTCGATCAGAAAAAGGTTCCCTAGACCCAAAATTCCTGGGACCCCTCTACCTCTGGGTTGGTGTTGATCCTGTCCCCCTCTGCCTCTGGAGGAATTGCTGTCCTGAGAATCCCAGGAAAATTGAGATTTTCTGAACCACATCTTCTTCTGCCCTCTTTGATTCCTGGAGAAGGACTGCTGAGGGATAAAGAAGCAGATCCCGACGGCAGACAAAGTCTTCCCGTCCTTTCCGCTCTGGACAAGTGTCAAGTACTGTCTTCTCAAAAAGGGAAGAACCGTCATAGGAAGCATTGATAAACGACGCCTTGAAAGGGTCCGCAAACTGACACAACCTGAGCCAGGCATGACACCTCATGGCTATACCTGTCCCAGCCGCCCTAGCTGCTCCTTCCGTGACATGGGAAAGGAGCCACATCAACGTGTTTGAGACTGACTTCAGAGTAGAAATTTTCACAGAGAACAACTGTCTGTCCTGTGGCGATAAAGACTCTGGGGGCGATTCAGTGAATTCCAAAGCAAGGTCTCGCTGAAGCCAGATCACATGTGCCAAATAATTCAGCGCATGGATTGAAAAGGTCGCTGAGGGATAGATGGACCTCCCAAACCTATAAACCGACCTGGACTCCTTGACTGGAGGGTGGACTGAGGAACTCTCTTGTGCTAGTTCCTTCTGTGTGGCCGCTGCAACCAACATAGCATCGACTGGGGCTCCTTTTGACCAAGGTTGTCTGTCGGAAGGGGGAGATAAAATTTTGACAGGACATTTGGGGATGGGCTTTACAGTGTCAGGCTCCTTCCATGCCCGTGTGGTGATAAGGTCCACTGGCAAGGACACCCAGGAAGTAGATGGGCCCGTGCCAAAGGCCTCCAGAAACACTCATCCCCAGAAGGTTTTGGGACTGACCAACCTCCCCTCTGGCAGAGGATCTCCTTGATTTCTCTGAAGGGGACGTTTTTGGGTGGTGACCTGGGGGGAACCTTTTCCTTCATCTAAGTCAGTGTCCATAGTGAGGGACTCTGGGGAGTCCAAGTGCCTCCTTTTGCACTTGTGCTTACAGTGACCCTCTTCAGTGGGACCCTCAGAAGGGGATTCGTGAGCCGCAGGGGTTTCCTCAGGGAAATTAACCTGGGGATCCTCTGGCACTGGCTGTCCCTGAGACCGGATGAAGGGAGTTGTCGCCAAATCCAGGGGGGCCTGGGTGGTATCCGAGGGGATGGGCTGGGGTCTCAATCCCTGGGAGAGAACCCTCTCCACCACTTCAAAAGCCGAGGGAGAGCGGACCTCCTTAGCACCCAGCAAGGAAGACGCTCTCCCTGGATCTGAAGCAGGGACTGGAGCCGAAGCCAGGGTAGCCTGAGGTCCGAGGGAATGGGTTGGATCCGAAAAGGTCTGAGCCGAAGAATCCATTCCCTCGGTCCGACTCCCTGTCCATGGCTCCGAGAGTCACCCGGATCCGAAGAAATCTGATCCAAGGAACTCAAGGTAACAGCTGGAGTCGAGGTTGGAGGAACCATCGGCGCCGAGCTACCAGCTCCGAAAATCCTCAGATCAAACAGCCCCGTAGCCAAATCACGGATCAGGGAAGGAGAGATGGGGCGGAAAAAAGGCATGGAGGTCTCCCCTCCAGAGGGAGAGGGGCCTGGCAAGACTCCCATCCATATTTGGGTCTGAATGAATCTCCGCATTATCTTGTCCATGTCCGATAAACTCAGACCCGACCTGGAAGAGGCTACCGATTCAGATCTGGCTGGTCTGGGTAATGGGGAGGAAGGCCTCGGGTCCGAATGTTCCAACAACTCCGGTGAGAAACGAGGAGACTGGAGCCATGGAGAAACAGGCCTCATGGCCTTAGAAGGGGGACTAAGAAAGAACTCCCTGTCCGGGGATCTCTTGCGACGTCTGTCCTTTCTCTTCTCCCTATCCTCTCTGCGCCTTTCTTTGTCAGCCACGCTGACTGTAGATTTGTCTTTATTAGACCCATCACCAGAAGAAGAAGAGGGAGGTTGAGTCCCTGTCTAGGTGTGAGGTTGAGCACTAGAAACCGAGGCCGTGGCAGATTCCAGCATGGCAGCGGGGAGAAGGCCTTTGGCTACTAACTTGGCCTTCCGATCCCTAAGGGCCCTCTGATTGAACCCAGTGCAGATAGCACATTAAGTGCCACTTCCAAGCAAATTACACACAGTGTGAGACCATCAGCCGGGGAGAGCTTATGGCCACACTCTGTACATTTTTTGAAAATAGATTTTGGCTGATCAGCCATGATCCTGCACCCAAAAGAAAAAATACTACCTACCAGAAAACACAAAAACACAGGTAGGGGAAGGGCAGGCCTAGCAAATACTCTACCAAGTTAACAAAACTTTTTTATTTAACCGACTAATAAGCAATACACTAAACGAGGGGAGGAAGGGAAAAAAATCACTCGAGACACACAATAGATTTAAGTAATAAGAAGACTTACTGTCCCTGAGCTCAGAGCAAAGGAGACCACGATGCACACTACTGGCACGGCAAACGAGATCTGAGGGAAGATAGGAGATGGTAGGGCATTATGGGTAAGGGGAGGAGCTCGAAGCTTGGAGCAGATGCTAGAAAAAAAGTTGCCGGCTCGGATCCAATACGGATCCATATACCCACAGTTGCTCCCTCTCCTTCTGTTTGTGTGTGTGTGTATATGGCCTAGTAGAGGTGGTCTTAGGCTATTATTATCTGATAATGGCTGATCATACTAAACAAGTCTTTAGAAAATGCACAGAGTCACCTGCCAATGGCCACACTCGTCTGCTTGGGTGTGTCTCACCTATCTTCAGAGTGTAGTTTGTGCACGGTCTTTAACCCACAAGCCCTGAGGGACCGCAGGGCAAAGCTTATTAGAAGACCCTTCTCCCTGCTACTGAGGCAGCCACTTCATCTCCTTCAGCGATCACTGCTGTGACTGCTCCTTCGGTCTCTGTCACTCCTTCTCTCTCTGTCTCTCCCTCCCAGGCCGGGAGTCAACCTCCCTCTTCTAGGCCTGGGGAAGGGGATTCCGTTCACCTGAAGAAGCCTGAGAGAGAGAACACAAATCTGAAAGGCACAGGAAGAGGTCCCCAGATCGTTCCACCTCAGCGGGGCCTCCTCCTGAGGTTCACGTTGTTACTAAACCTATCTCCCCTCGGCACCGATCATCACATTTTTCTCCAGAGCCGGAGGAGCTTAGGTCTTACTCCAGGGCGTGGGTACATGGGCCAGCTAGGTCAGATTCCATAGCCTCTCAGAATCAGGCATGGATAAAATTATGAGGTTTATTCGGATGCAGATCCAGATGGGAGTCCTGCCAGCTCCCTCACCCTCTGGAGGGGGTAGCTTGCTTCCCTTCTTTTCACCAATATTTTCTTCTCCGATGTGATTCTCTGCTTAGGAGTATCTGGATCCGAGGATGTTCAGAGTCAGGGTGTCAGTGGCGATGATACTTACTTCCTCGACACCGGTGGTTGCCTTGAGTTCTTCGGATCCGACTAGTTCGGATCCAAGCACCTCTTGGAGCCATAGCCTGGGCATCAGATCCGAGGGGGTGGAGGTTTTTCTGTCGGCTCTGACTTTGTTGGCTCCGGGCCATCCCCTTGGCGCTCTGTCTCCTTTGGGACTGGCTCCGATTCGCTTGTCGGACCCGGGGAGAGAAGCTACTGTGCTGGAGTCCCAGGTGGCTCACTCTCCTTCAGCGTTCGATGTAGTGGAAAGGGTCCTCTCCATTGGATCGAGACCCCTGACCATTTCTTCAGATTCTGCCCCTACTCCCCCTGGTTCTGATGTGACACCCATCATTTTACCACAGGGACAGCCTGTGCCCGAAGTGCCCCAGACAGTTTACCTTATGGAACATCAGGCAGCTTGCGAGCCCTCTTTGGACAGCCCCACCAGAGAGGTTCCTTACAAGCATACGTGAAAGAGGAGGCGCTTGGACTTCTCCCCGGAGTCCCTCATTGAGGACACTGACTTGGAGGAAGGGGAAGGTCCCCCCAGATCACCTCCCGAGGATGTCTCCTTTGGAGACGTCATGGAACTTTTACACCATCCCCCACTCTGGAATCATAGATAAACTTACTAAGCTGGGCATTAATCCCTACCTCACCCAATGGTTTGCCAAGTGGCTTATTGACATAACCCACACTGTAAAAGTAGCCGACTCCAAATCCAGCTCCAGGCAAGTGACAAGTGGAGTACCTCAGGGCAGTCCTGGGACCGCTCTTGTTTGGCATCTACTTCTCTGAAGTACAGGCCAACACTAAGGGACTCTGGCTAGCAAAGTTCGCAGATGACTGCAAACTGGGAGCAATTATTGAATCCCCAAATGATGTGGATACTCTACAAAAGGGCCTTACAGAAACAGATGCTTGGTGCCAGAACCATGGACTCAAGCTCAATGCCAAAAAAAATGTATAGTTATCCCCTTTGGGAAAAAAAACATGTACCTGTGAATTACCACAAGGAATCACAGGCCTAAAGCAGATGCCCTATGGTGACCGCCTTAAAAAACTCCAGCTATACTCTGTCGCATATCGTCTACTCAGAGGCGATCTCTGCTTAACATACAAGGCCATGTCAAACCCAGAGCTGTTGGACATCCTACACTTAAAGGAATCCCAATCCTTCAGAGCCACACGCTCAAGGGATCTAAACCTTGTCATCACAATAAACAAAACATGCTGGAGGGATAGGTTCCTGACCCAGAGACTCCCTAGACTCTGGAGTAGACTGCCCATACATGTCAAGCAGAGTGCCTCTTTGGCCCTCTTCAAAAGGAACCTTGACGATTAATTGGGAGAAAGGAAATTCACCCCGGGGATCACATCAGCCGCCCTGCTAGACAGGGGTCCAGGGAAGTAAATAGTGTGGGAAGAAATAGCCAGGGAATTGTTATGGCTAGGCTTGTATAGGCCCTAGGGCTGATAGCCTAATACCAACCTATGAACCAGCGGGGCGGCTGGTCCACCCCAAAACCTTCCTCGGATGAGTTGGTGTTCCTGGAGGCTTTCGGCGTGGGCCCATCTACCTCTTGGGTGTCCCCCCCCCCAGCAGACCCTCTGGTGGATTTAATCACTTTGCGGGCTTGGAAGGATCCGGACACTGTGGAGCCTATTCTAAAGTGCCCTGACAAAATTCTAAGCCCCCTTCTGACAGACCTGCATGGAACAAAGGGTTCCCTGTAGACGCTGTGGTGGTAGCTGTGGCCACCAAGAAGGAACTGGCTCAAGAAAGTTTCTCGGTCCATCCCCCCGAGCAAGAGTCCAGGTTGATGGACTGTCTAAGGAAGCATACATATGCGTCAGCAACCTTTTCTGCTGAACTACTTGGCCTACGTTATTCGATTGCAGCGCGACCTTGTTAAGGAACTTGCTGAGTTGCCCCCTGGGTCCACATCGCAGGAGGATAAAAACACTTTTTCCACGAGGATGGCCACCTTCAAAGCGGTATGAAATATGTCCATGCGCCTTCTCTCACACGCCACTGAGGGAGCGGCTAGGGCGGCTGGGTCTGGCATTGCCATGAGGCATCACGCCTGGCTTAGATTGTGTCAGTTCTAGGAGCCCTTCAAGGTGTCATTTGCAAATGCCCCTTACGATGGACAGCTCTTCATTTTTTGGCAAGATCATCTGTGACACATTGGTCCAGAGCGAGAAGGATGGGAAGACACTGTCTGTCGATAGGATCTGCTTCTCGAACCCTCAAAGATCCTTTTCTTGGAATCAGCGAGGGTAAAAGAAGTTATGGTTCTGGATGTCTCAGTATTCCTGGGATGCTCGGGACTCGTCTTCCCCTAGAGGCAGAGGGGGGGGTCAGGACAGACGCCACCCCAGGGGCAGAGGGGGTCTGAGGAATTTTGGGTCTCGAGAACCTTAATCGGACAGTGTTGTCTGACTGCTCTGGAGGCAGTCGGGGGTCACCTGTTGTTGCACCTGACAGCATGGGAGTCTGTGCCATCAGACCGTTGGGTGCTACGAATCATATACAGAGGTTATACAATCCCCTCTGTGGCCCCTTTCATACCACCCAAACACCTCCTGGACGTACCACCCATGCAAAGGGAGGCAGCGGCACTAGAGGTAATCGAGCTGCTAAAGAAACAAGTCATCAAACCCATCCCCCGAGATCAGTCTGGATCAGGCATCTGTTCCAAGTTCTTTTTGGTGCCAAAAAAGACGGGGGACCTCAGGCCCATTCTAGACCTGTCAACCCTGAACCTGTCCGTTGCCAAAGAAAATTTCCATATGGTCACGTTACAGTCCATCCTGCCTTACTTGCAAAAGATGGACTGAATATGCTCGTTTAGACCTCCAGGATGCTTATTACCACATAAAGATACACAGAAGCTCCAGGAGGTTCCTTCGCTTCCGGCTAGGGGCCAATCATTATCAGTTTCAAGCTCTACATTTTGGTCTCACCACAGCCCCCAGGGTGTTCACCAAGGTTATGGCAGTAGTAGCGGCTCACTTGAGGCTCCAGGGGATTCAGGTCTTCCTGTACCTGGACGATTGGCTCCTTGCTGCACCCAGGCCGGGGACTATTTCCTACACCTAGCAGATCATCTAGGTATTAGTCAACATTGCCAAATCTTGCCTACACCCTGTCCAGGTCATAGAGTTTATCGGAGTACAGATAGACACCTTGCAGAAAAAAGTCTTTTTAACCCCAGAGAGCATTTGAAATCTGCAAATGCATGTCTCTGCTATTGCTCACTCATATCAACCACCAGCAGAGGCAGTGTTGCGAGCCCTCGGCTCTATGGTGGCCACGATTACACTTATGTGTGCTCATTTGCATATGCGAGTTCTACAGTGGACTTTTGCTGTACAATGGTTGTTGCTAGATCTTCCACTGAGTCATCCGATACATATAAGCAAAGCCTGCAGGGCGTCCCTTCTGTGGGGGATGTACTCTCTGGACATTCTCGAAGGACCCTCATTTGTCGCAGCCCAGCCCAAGCCACAGTGACCATGGACGCCTCCCAGCTTGGGGGGGGGGCATTGCACAGGAAGGACAGTCCAAGGCATGTGGTCCCCGACCGAGACCAGTTTGCATATCAGTGTTCCAGAGATGAGAGTGGTCCTGTTAGTGTTGCAGGCCCATCATGCCTCTCTTCCTCTGGGAAAAGTTGCAGTTCAGTCAGACATGTCGGTGGTCTGGTACATCAACAAACAGGGAGGGACCAGATCCTACCCCCTTTGCCCATTCCAAACTCTCATGGCTTTGGGACAATCTCCACCAGCTGATTTCTGATAGCAATGCACATTTTGGGACAGTCCAATGTTCTGGCGGACAAGCTCAACCATTCTATCCTGATGCCTTATGAGTGGTCTCTGAATCCTTCAGTAGCGGAACAGTTCTTTCTAAAGTGGGGTCAGCCTTGCTGCAGTCTCTTCACATCTCCTTCCAACGCGAAGTGCAGCGAGTCCTTCACTCTGAACCCCCCACCGGGGAAATCCCCCAGAGACGCTCTAGTCCATGCTTTGCCTCCCAGTCTTCTGTATGCTTATCCTCCACTACCTCTTATTTCAAAGTTTTTACAGAAAGCTCGTTGACTGGGGAGCAAAGTCATCCTCATAGCCCCTTTTTGGCCTTGCCAGGTTTGGTTTTTCTTCCTCTGGTCTCATCTTCTAGTTCCTCCTTGGATCCCCACCCAGATCTCATATCTCACCTGTTAGGGGTCACTCATCTGAACTTGGATGTCTGAAACTTAAAGCTTGGCTGCTCCAGTTCCCCTAATTGCCAGGACTCCCTGTTTATCTTCTTCTGTTAAGTCTATCCTGGTGGCAGCTCTTAATTCCTCCACCAGAAAAATCTACTGTAGCAAATGGAAATGCTTTTCTATCTGGGCTTCTCAGAGTAATTTAGATCCCTTCTCGGCTCCAATTCCGTCCATTCTTGAATTTTTGGCAAACATCTTTCAACAGGGGGCCAGCTCATCTACAGTAAAGGTACAACTTGTGGCCATTTCTTATTTTCACGTTGGTGAAAATTACTTCTTTGGCTTCTTCCAGATTGTGCAAAGCCTTTGTCAAAGGTACCTTTCTCTTGAGTCCTCCAGTCAAGGATCTCACTCCTCTGTGGGACCTTACCTTGAAGCTACAAGCTTTAGTTGCTCCTCTTTTTGAACCGACTGCATCAGTAGACCTCAAATTCCTATCTTGGAAGACAGCCTTCTTTAGTGGCTGTCACCTCGGCTAGGAGGATCTCAGAACTCCAGGCATTCTGTCAAGGTTCCGTACATGGTTTTCCACAAGGACAGGGTCTCGCTTCGTACCAACCCCTCTTTTCTTTCCAAAGTGGCCTCTGAGGCAAACATAAATCAGATTATCAATTTACCTGTTTTCTTCCTGAATTTCAAAAATAAAGGTGAATACTAGTTGCATTTGTTAGATGTTCATAGACAATTACAGTTTTTACTTACACCGAATCAAGTCTTTCTGCAAGTCTGATCAGTTGTTTGTGTCTTTCTCTAAACGTTTTTTGGGTAAACCCATTTCCGAGTTGACCATTGCTAAATGGATTTTCATCTGTATTTCTCAAGTGTACAAAGACAAGGGCTTGTCTCTCCCAGGTCAGGTTATAGCCCATTCCAGCAGGTCCATGGCTACTCCAGCAGCCTTCTGGTCCAGAGTATCATTGGATGATATATGTGCTGCGGCTACTTAGTCCTCATCTCATACTTTTATTTTCCACTATAAGTTGGATTTGGTATCTAGAGGCCGGGCATCCTTTGGCTTTGTGGTGCTTCAGAATATCCTTCCATGAGGGCCACCCTACAGGTTGAAGACCAAATGAAGTAAAACTACTTCAGATAAAGAAGTTATATACTCACCATAAAGTTCCTTCTGAGTAGTTGTACTTCATTTGTCTTCAACCGTCCCCCCTCCTTCCCCTGAACCTGCTGACTTAGTATGTAGCAGAGTATGCCTTTGTGGGTTAATTGAGAAAGTTGATGCGATGAGTTTTTGTTGGATCGTGTTCTGGGTTGTTATGGGAAGCAAACTCTATCTGAAGGAGGGAAGGTGGTGGTAGTGTATTTATGGGTAGGAGAGGAGCTTGGGGCTCAGAGCAGATGCACGTGAATTTTCTGGCTCATATCCGAGTCTGATCTGTAACCCACAGGTTGAAGACAAATGAAGTACAACTACTCAGATGGAACATTATGGTGAGTACATAACTTCTTTTTTGAAAGGGCCTGGTTGCTCATGTTTCATGCTGTTTAGAAGGCATCCTAGGATATTGTTTGGGCCCATTGATGCAGTCTTCTTGGCGTTAGAGAGAGCATTAAGGGCCTGTTCCCTTGTGGTAGCAGGGGGAGTTATATTTGATGTTATTTCCCATAGGAAGGTTGAGGGGAAAGAGGGGTAAAGTTGGAGCTGAATTTATTGGCTTGTAGGTTTGCTGTATTTTCTGGCTCAGTATAGGTGGCTTAATTTACAGTGAGCTCTGCACACAATTGTATATTGCCTTTGAGGTTGCAGACATAGCTAAAGAATGCCTTCTGGTTGTTCTTGGTCTGAGATGCCAAATTTACCTCACATTTGTCTTTGGTAGACTTTTTGTTCTCTGAATTGTTTGATTAGTTTGAGGGTGCTTTTAACCTTCTGGATCCTGAACCTCTTAATTTTTGCCATGATTTTCTTCCTTCTCTTATACAGCTTATGATGGTGATGCGATTCCACCTGAGTGACTTGTTTTTTTGAGTAAGTTCTGTACATCTTCCTGGTGGTCACAGCTGTCACTATGCAGCTATTAACATGGTTGTATAGGGTTTCTGTGAATAGTTCCACGTAGGCAGCAGTGTTCTCAGGGTTTATTGGGGCTTGAAGTATTGCCAGGTTGTCTCTTAATAGTATGAAGTTAGCCTTAGAGTAGTTCCTGACTATTTCGGGGTTAGCTGGGGTTCCAGGTTTTATTTTTATTTCAAAGGAGACCCTTTTGTGGTCTGACCTTACCAGAGAAGGCATTACACTAGGGGTTGTGCAACACTCTGTCATATTCATGAGGACCAGATCCAGTATGTTTGCACCCCTTGTTGGTGTAATGGCATTCGGGTCTAGGATGTTTGTGTTTATAAAATTCTCTGTACCTGTATGTTTGGTGATGTTTATGATTCCCAATTAGTAGTGGGGTAACTAATGTCACCCATTAATATAGTATTGGGTTGGATGGTGAGTATTTCCATTAAGTTTAAGTACACGGTGTGGGTTTCCTGAAAGAATAATCTCTACTGCTTCAAGGGAAACTATTCCAAACTTCCCTGCCCTACGTAGACATTAACTTCAACCTGCTGGAAGTGGTTAAGAAACCAAGTTTATTCTGCCAAGGTCCTGAAAAACCTATCCCTGAAAGAATAACCTCTACTGCTTCTAGGGAAACTATTCCAAAGTATGTCTGTATACTCTTGAGTTGTGCTAAACCTAAACCCTATTCCCACAACCCTACTAGGTGGATAGAACTTACTGTAATTCTGACTCTGCAGCAGCCACCATTCCCTTTCTCTATACCCATTTATTTAGTTCTCTATACCCTTCCCAAGACCACGATAGGTTCACAGTTCATAGGCTCCCCAGCCTCGGGCTCTGTAAGGAACCTTGCTGTAATTACAAGGTTTGGCCACTAGATGGAGGCCTGAATCCACCTGTTATCAGCTCCTAATCGACCATCCACTGTATTGTACTCTTTATCTCTACCCCTCTCCCCCACAACCATATCTGCTTCCCCACCTCTAGTCCTCTTAGCCTATATTCTCCGTCTGTGCATGGTGGCCTACTTGGCCCCCCAAACATCTACACAGCTGATTGTTCCCATCCCAGCCTGTCCAGAAACTCACCTTCCTTGACTGTACCTGCTCCGTTCGCACTGTGGGCTCACTCCGCTCTCCTACCCTGCCCCCAATTCCCACCCACCTCCACTACTCCTACATTTATACTCACCAAACCACACCCCCACCCCACACATCACAACCAACCAACCACACTCTCTTTACACCCAACCCCACACTCCAAACAAACCACTCCACCATACCTCACTCTCTTGCATCCACCCCCCACACTCCCAAATACCAACAGTATTTACCCCACAATGTCCCCACTAACTCCCATCATGTCTCCAAAACCTAGACCAATCTGTTACCTCATACCACCACTCATCATACTTTATCTCCTCACCTCCTGTGAACACTACTACCTACCTAGCCCTCAATATCCCACATCCAGTACCACTGCTAGCTTCCAACCCCACTATCCCACACCATTTCAGCCCTACCTGTCCTCTAATTGTACTACCCCAACACCACGTCATTCCCTAAGAGCCACCTACATAAAACCTAGCACTAAATACTATCACCAACTCCAACTAAAAATCCACAAATTAGTAAGGAAGTCTAAACCAACCTTCATAGCAGATGGGGATATCCACCCAAACCTAGCTCCACAAATATCATTGTCTCCAATCTACGGAGCACATACAGTGCCCCTAATTCACTACTAGTCTGTCACCTAAACCTCAGAAGTATGAATAATAAGATTCACTATATACATGCCCTTCTGGACATGCACTCCCCTGACCTATTATGTCTTACCAAAACCTGGCTCAAACCCACCATCCCTGATAATGAGAGAATACCCCCCAGCTACAATATTATAAGACTTGACTGGCAAGGTAGGAAAGGTGGTGGAGTAGCCATCACGTACAAATCAACTCTACAAGTGTCCACTAACAGTATCCCAGAAAGCCTGATAGCTAGCACCTCTGAAACGCTCATAATAAAAGTCCAACTTAACAAACACAAAGCTATCAACATAGCATGTATCTACATTCCCCCATGTGACAATGTAGTGACCTTAGAAAGTACCCTCCAATGTCTATCCATTACCCACCCCCAAGAAACTATTATTCTAGGAGACTTCAATATTGATTGGAAAACCTGTTCATCAAACTCCTCCACCACCCACATTAACTTAAATGGCTTCTCCCAAATTATAAATTCCCCCACCAGAAATAATAAGCCCAACAATAAAGAAAGTACCCTAGATTGGATACTTATAAACAACAAACCTCAGATCTGAAGTTGTTAATCTTCCATTCCTCACTGATGGTTATGGTTCCGAACCCTCGGAACCGATTCGGCCAAATGCCAAGCTAGCGTACACCAAACTCTCAAGCCACGCTACTACCCACAATGCCCTTCATCCCATACCCCTGATCTCGTTTGCCACACAGCCATATAGCAGCGTTTTCACCGAGCTCTCCAGCTTAGTAGTTTTGAATTATTCTAACTTGTATTTCTTCCATAATTTCTCTTCTAGTGTCTTCTTATAGTCTAGCTCTACCCACAGGTATTCCTTTTCTTACCATTGTTGGTATTTTCTTGCCTTTTCTTTACTTTTTACCACCCTTGTTGTAACTCTTCATACCATTGCTGGTAATCTGGCCTTTTTCTCCTTTTCTCTGTTTGAGTGAGTGTTAGTATGTCTGAGAAAAAGGGTACTTCAGGTTTTAAACATTGCACGTCGTGCAGTGGTAAATTACCTAACAGTGACTTGCATTTTAAATACATTTATTCATTTGGGCGTCTCGCACCTTTCTGCGACTCGCCCATGTGATATTTGTGTGAGTTTTAGTCAACGGACGTTGAATGAACGGCGCAACAAGTTGATTTTGAAAGGATTGCTTTCCTCTCCTTTCTCGGAGGCTATTTCTGCAGAGGTCTCAACCCCTCCAGGCAAGGATAAGAAGTGCCCCCGCTCAGACCCTTCTTCACTGGCTGATGATAGGTGCAAAAATCATCAATCTAAGACTGGTAGATCTTCCTCCAAGCATCGACTCACTGTCTCGGTGCCACCGATTTCGGCACCTAGCGCAGTTTCTGGGAAGTCTGAATTCTTGGTGCCGCGCTCGGCACCGATGACTACTGAACCGCTGATTACTTCAGTTCCGTCCAGTCTGGTTCAGGACACGTCGGCAACGACTTTGCCTTTATAGGCTCCAGCAACCTCGGATCTGATTTTGACTACTACCCTGATTGTGACTTCTGCTCCGAGTTCCCTCTCGATGCCGACTTTACCGTTTACGCAATTCAAATCAGAATCCTCGGCTCCATTGAGTTCATTACCACGGACCAGGTATTCGTCTTCTGTGGATCCATTTGCCGAGCAACCCTACAGTCCTTTTCTGGACCGGCCTGAATCCCCTTCTGGGATATCGATTAGGACTGCCAGGAGCGTGTCCGAAATAGACTTTCGTCTCGTGGATCAGGTATTGACTGCAAGAGAAATCTTTAGACCCCGTTCTGCTCCGTGTGTTGGGATTTTTCCTCCTTCGACTTCTTCGTATTCTCCTAATGGTGATCTTTCGGTTCCAAGGCCCCCTTGCCCATTGCTTTCAACGGGAATCCTTCCTTTGGCGCTGACTACTTTGATGCCTGAAGCATCGAAGTCCTGGTGGGCTTCAGTTCCGACGACAGCTCACCTTACTCAACCCCTTGCTTTGGGGGTGGAATATTCGGTTCTGGCCCCGGCACAGACGGCCGTCTCGGTTCCTGTCTCGGATCCGAGAGTTATTTCTGCACTGAACCCTTCTCAAACGTCAGTCTTGGAGGTGGGCCCTTCGGAGCGGGGTGTGACCCCGGTTCCGATTCAGTCCTCTTCGGTTCCGGGCTCCCATCCCTCTTTGGGTGGGCCCGCCTTCCGGATTATGGAGAGGGCGCTGGTGGCTAGCAGTCCTCCTCCTTCAGCTCCGCCTTTGGTTCCCCCTCTTACTCAGCCATCTCCAGCCTTTGCAGGGGACCACTAATCCAATGCACCCCCTTTCCGAGACCTCTTTGGACATTCCCACCGAAGAGCCCCCTCGGAAAAGGGTGTGCAAAAGAAAACACATGGACTCACCTGAAGAGTCCCTTACTGAGGATATGGATTATGAAGATGGGGAAGGTACCCCTAGATCACCCCCTAACTATGTTTACTTTGGGGACATCTTGGAGATTTTGAGTCATCGGGGTTACTGGAAATCTTCCACCCCAGGAATCCGTATTCTTACAAGCTTTCCGTTCCCGGCCCACTACGTCCTGGGTGACCTCTCCTGCAGATGAGTTGATCAAATTCATCGTGCAGCGAGCGTGGAAGAGTCCGGATTCAGTAGAATCTATCCCCAGGAGATCAGACAAAGTACTTTCTCCTCCAGAGGATTAAACCCATTGGTCAAAAAGCTTGCCAGTAGACGCTGTGGTGGTGGCGGTGGCCACAAAGAAGGACTTGACAGAAGAGAGTCCGGCTGTTCATCCACTCAACAGGGAGCCCCGGGCGGTGGACAGGCTATGGAAGCGAGTCTTTGCTGCAGTAACCGCTGAATTTCTTGGCACACTTAACGAGACTCCAGAGAGACTTTATTTCCGAACTCTCTGGTAGCCTCGCGGGTCAAGTGTCGGATGGAGCACATGACAAAGTGGCCTTCCAACTTGCCACCCTTGAAACGATTTCGAATTCTTCCATGAGGTTGCTCTCCCATGCAACCGAAGGAGCAGCTAGAGCAGCAGGTGCTGGCGTGGTTGTCCGACGTCATGCTTGGATGCGCATTTCTGACCTACAGGATTCCTTCAAGTCTTCCTTTTTGAACACCCCTATTGAGCCCTCCGTGCTCTTTGGTTCTAAGGTAAAGAATACTTTGGCCAGGTGCGAGCAGGATGGAAAGACCTTGTCTGCCGGGGCCTGTGCTTCTCCAAACCTCAGGGTTCCTTCTCCAGGAATCGGAGGAGTGGAAAGTTGTGGCGCAAGAAGTCGCAAGGTTTCTTTCGTGACGCACATGGCAAGGACTCCTCCAGAGGCAGAGGAGGGTCCAATGGTGGAAGACGCCCCTTTAGGGGCAGAGGGGGTTACCAGAATCAGGGCTCCAGAGATTCTTTCTCCGGTAGGCCCTATCAGCGCTCCTGAAGCATTGCCCAATTGCTTTCCTTTGGAAGTAGTCGGGGCGCGTTTCTCTCTGCACAAAGCAGCCTGGTCCTCCATTACTGACAATCTATGGGTGCAGAGAATTGTCACCAGAGGCTATCACATTCCCCTCAAATCCTTTCCAAGACCTCAATTCTCCCTTTCCAATGGTCCACCCAGTCAAAGGGAGGAGGCAGCTTCCGAAATCAAGAAGTTTCTTCTAAAGCCAGTCATCCAAAAGGTCCCCCCAGATCAATGCGGATTAGGGTTCTACTCCAGACTCTTTTTGGTGCCAAAAAAGACGGGGGACTGTAGGCCCATTCTGGATTTCAGCCGTTTGAACGAGTCAGTTATACAGACCAAGTTCCACATGGTCACTATTCAGTCCGTCCTTCCATGCCTTCGGGGGGTGTGTGGATGTGCTCTCTAGTTCTCTGGGATGTGTATTACCACATTAAAATGGACAAAAGCTCCAGGAGGCTTTTGCGCTTCCGGCTAGGAGCCAATCATTTGGAATTCAGAGCCCTGCCTTTCGGTCTCTTGACGGCCCCCAGAGTGTTCACAAAATGTTTTGCAGTGGTGACAGCTCACTTGAGACTGCACGGATTCCAGGTGTTTTCTTATCTGGACGATTGGCTCCTCTCCACCCCCACTGAGCGTCTACTGACCAGGGCCCTGCAACACAGTCTGTCTCTGGCGGAGTCTCTGGGTATTACTATCAATTGGGAAAAATCAAACCTTCAGCCTTCACAACAACTGGAATTCATAGGGGCTATGTTCAATACTCAGCTCGGCCTAATATCTCTTCCTCATCACAGGCTGTTAAGACTGAGAACACAAGTGCAAGTGATACTCGACCGCAGGAAAGTGTCTGCAAGGGAAGTTTTGCAGGCTCTGGGTTCCATGGTGGCAGCAATTCCCATTGTTCCGTTGGCCAGGCTTCATATCTGCCTGTTACAGTGGCTTCTTCAAACTCACTGGATACACAATCATCATCAACATCCCTTGAATGCACTAATCCTCATCACCGATCTTTGCAAACAGGATCTCCTCTGGTGGATGAGAATGGATGGAAGTCTTTGGTGTCGCCCCTTTCAACCTCTTCAGCCCAGCGCCACGGTGACTACGGATGCTTTCCTGATAGGGTGGGGGGGCCATTTTCAGGGAAAATCTGTTCAAGGCACATGGTCTCCTCTAGAAGTCAACTTACACATCAATGTTCTAGAGCTTAGCGCTGTATTACTGGTGTTACAAGCTCTCCACCCCCTTCTTCCTCGCAGACCGATTGCTATCCAGACCGACAACATGTCTGTGGTCTGGTACATCAACAAGCAGGGAGGGACCAGATCTTACCCCCTTTGCCGCGAAGCCATGAGAATTTGGCAGTGGGCGATCGCTGCCAACCGTTTCCTGACTGCTACACACATCCCGGGGAGTTCCAGTGTGATTGCGCACAGGCTGAGCAGATGCATCCTGCTTCCTCACGAATGGTCTCTCAACCCGGAAGTGGTGGAGGAAATTTTCAGCCGCTCGGGCCGGCCTTGCTGTGATCTGTTTGCCTCCCCCTCCAATGCGAAGTGCAGCAGCTACTTTGCCCTCTTTCCTCCACAGGGGGAGTCCCCGAGAGATGCTCTGACTCTCGATTGGCCCACGGTCTCCTGTATGCTTATCCTCCCATCCCCATGATACCCTTGGTCTTAAGGAAAGCTACTCGGTTGAGAAGCAGAATGATTCTCATTGCTCCATTCTGGCCTCGTCAGGTTTGGTTCCCCTTCCTTTCAGCCACACCTGCTGTGACCTCCTTGGATTCTAGACTTCCATCAGGATCTCATTTCTCACCCCCAAGGGTTGTCGTCTCCAAATCTGGCCACACTCAAACTGACAGCTTGGTTGCTCAACTTCTGTTAGTAGCCAGACTTGAGTCACTTTCTTCTCCGGTACAGAATATTATTTTGGCCTCCCACAAACCTTCTACCAGAAAACTTTATAAAGACAAGTGGAAACGTTTTTCCTTGTGGGCACAAGAACTGTCTCTGGATCCTGTTTCTGTTCCAGTAGCTACGGTTCTTCAATACCTGCATCCACTATTTGGGTGCATCTAGCTCCATTTCCAATTTCCATGATGGTTCAGACGGAATTCCTGCTATTTCTTCCCGTCTGTGTAAGACTTTCTTGAAGGGGATTTTTCATTCTAGACCTCCCATTAGGCAACCTGTGGAATCATGGAATCTGTCTAGGGTGCTTCAAACTTTGACTCTACCTCCCTTTGAGCCAGCTCCAACCTGTGATGTGAAGTTTCTGTCCTGGAAGACCTTGTTTCTGGTGGCGGTTACTTCAGCCAGACGTGTATCAGAGCTGCAAGCATTATGCATTGAGTCCTTATTTGATTTTCCATAAGGACAGAGTATCACTTCGCACCTATCCCACTTTATTACCCAAGGTGGTTTTGGAATTCTCTATTACTCAGTCCATTGAGTTGCCCGTGTTAATTATACCAGCAAAGGGGAATACTGTCTCCATTCCTTGGATGTCCATATACAGTTGCGATTTTATTCGGACAGGACAAATTCTTTTCGAAAGTCAGATCAGCTTTTTGTTGCCTTTGCAGGCTCTAGAAAGGGATCGGCAGTTTCTAAGGTTACCTTGTCTAAATGGCTTAGGGATTGCATCTCCTTTGTTTATCCTCTGGAGGGAGGAATCAGCTCCTGGCCGCATTAAACCTCATTCCACTAAAGCTGTGGCCTCTTCTGTCGCCTTTCATGCTAGGGCTTCCATGGATGATATTTGTGCAGCTGCCACCTGGGCTAAACCCTATACCTTCATCAAGCATTACAAATTGGATCTGATCTCCAGGGGTAGAGCTGCCTTTGGCTCTATGGTTCTCCGGAATGTTCTTCCATGAGGGCCACCCAGATTCTGTAGTAGCTAGGGACTCAGTCCCATCAGTGAAGAATGGAAGAAGAAGATTAACAACTTTCATTTGCCTGACACTTCATTTGCCCGACAAGTATTATTAGCAAGAAAATGGAATATGCCCCCTTCCCCACTGCAGTGCGACACTGGAGTTAAAATATATAGTTAGGGGGGGTGTGGGGGGTGAAGCCCCCCACTTATTTTTCTGTTACTAAGCGATATTACATCAAAAGTTAACAATATCATATGAAATGAAGTGGGGGGCTTCACCCCCCCACACCCCCCATTGTGGAGATCCACCAAATCCAGTCAGGACCACATTAGATACAAACAATTGAGAAACGAGGCAAAAAAATCCACTATGCTAGATAAACAAACCTACTACTTCAACTTACAGAAAAAGCACCACAATCAGCCACAAAAATTCTGGTCAGGCCTCAATAAACTGCTCCATCCAGGTAAATCCACAACCCCCACCCCTTCATCTACCCCCTAAAAGTGTAGCAGAGGCCTTCAGTACTTTCTTTGCAGAAACATTTCAGTCCCTAGCTAATAACCGACCTCCCAACTCCGCAAACACCACCTCAGCCCCTCTTGATGATGTACTTCCGTTCAAATTTGATCCAGTCCCCACAGACTATATTAAATCCCTACTATAGAAACTCAAACCCACCACCCTAGCAGCAGACTTGCTCCCTGCTGAATTTCTACAAAAGGCCGCAAATGAAATAGCATACCCTATCTCCATCTTAATCAGTCATACTATCCACGGATCTTATGTCCCCTCCATCTGGAAAATCTCATACCATTTATACCCACATGGACTATGACTGGGTCATATTGGTACTTGTGGTCTAGTGACCTGAGTGTGTGCATACTTTGGTGAATCCTGGCCCCTGAAAAGCCACTGACTGTGACTTTCTCCTTACTCAGCCTGGTGAATGGGAGATCAGTGTGTCTCACTGTGGAGTCTACAATGACTAGAATGGTGGCTTGCTTTATGGGCTTAGAAGTAGAGGCTCCTTGGGATATGGCTGTATGTGTTGATATGGTGGTGTTTTGAGAGAGTGCATTCGGGGTAGCTGAGAGTGTTGTGTACTTTGTCTAGGAGATCTTTGGAGTTTAGGAAGGTTCCATTTAAGTGCTTCAGCATACAACTGTGTATGTGTCTGCTTTGAATTGTGCATGATAGTTGCAGCGTGTGTACTACTGGCAATGTTATTGATATTAATAGTGCTTTTGTGTGAGAGCGTTGCCAACAGTGACATTGTGTAAATTCATGTCTCAAATACCATATCAGTTTGTTTGACAATTAACTGGTTGTCACTGAACATTAAGCAATTTCTACACTACCTCAGGATGCCTATATCCGCTAAGCTGGTAACAGAGATAGTAGGAAAGTTCATATCCATGGCGACAGACCCTATTTTATTGATTAGACAGCTGGAGTGAGAATGTGAAGTGATGGGTCAAGAGTATCCAGTGTGCAACTGTGGTGGAGTGCTTGTCACTGCAAGCTAGTTGTCCAGTGTGCAACTAGGTATTGCTGAAATTTCAATGGTGCTTTTACAGGAAAAATGTCAACTTCGGGTGTCTGTGGCTATACAGGGCACTGCCAAACACTTGAGGGGAAACCAGTAAGTAGAGAGCGATGATTTATGGAAAATGTATTTAGGCAAATATTCTCAAGTTAGAAGCAAATCAAGCAGTACTTATTGAAAAGAAAGAATTAGCTTGTCAAGAATGATGAAAAAGTGGGGGGGGGGTCCCCTGAATGGCTACTACCTGACCTACTACTAGTGTTGGTCTCACTACAGCTTCATTCTGCTGGGTACAGTGCTCCTTTGCTTCTTCTTGGACCATAAGCAAAATAGTAGCACCAATCCCAAGATGAGAAGCAGGCCTCAGCTTGTTTGGTGATCCACAAATGCCCCAGATGATGTAAGAGTCTGTAGGCTTGTTGTGGCCTTTTCCTGGTAGATGCCTTGAATAGCAACCAAGACCAATCAGGAAGGTCAAGCACAGATTCTCACTTCCCACCCAGAAAGAGTTGGGAATGTATGCACTCTGCTCCTTCTCTCACCAGAAGCAAAATATAAGTACAAATTCCCAAGCTGGCACCCATGAAGCATTAGCCTTTACAGCGATCAGCAGTCCCCAGGAAATAATGTCCCTATACTCCTCCTCTCACCATGAGCAAAACAGAAGCATTTAATCCCAAGATGACTACTGAGAGGCAGAATGTGGGCTGTCCAGTTATTGGTGGTCCTGTAGTAGATGTTGCAAATTTTAAAGGTAATATGTAAAATGGGTTAACATACTAAGAACTGCAGTGTGTGCTAAGCAGTCAGATAGGAAAGAGGAGGTAACTTAAGCTTTAGCTATCTAAGTGGAGAGCCACTAATTTTGAAAGCGCAAGATTGGAATGGGTAGGCACTTTGTAGTCTGGTTCTCTGGAATACAGTGGGATGGCCAATAAAATTAAGTAGTTGAAGGGGAGTGATTTTACAAAATAATAATTTTGTGCTTACTCATAATAGCTAGTGAAAGTGGAGAGGGAAGAAAGTTTGTGGCCAAATTATCATAAAGGGGCAGGCAACCAGAAAGACAGTTGAGTTTAAAAACACAACAGCACCAGGGAAGAGTGGGCAGCAACTTAATTTCTGTGCGACTCACAAGTGACACAGCTGTGGTGTCTTTCCTAGTTTAAATATGATTAAAAGCAGAATACAAGTAAAAGACTGTGTAAAGAAAATGGATCACAGAATACAACATAGAAGAAGGCAGTTAACACAAAACACAAGGAAGCAAAAACAAACTAACCTTTCCCTCACAGCAAGTTGTGGCAGAGTCTGGGTGAGCTTCACACAGTCCCATTCCACCTGTTAGGGTGCTACTACAACCGCAAAATAGGAAGGAACTTTCAGCTGCTGACTTCAGTAACAGTTTTGCAGTACATCACTACAACTTTCTCTGTGGATGGGTTCCTTTGAGGTTTCTAATTTGATTACAAAGTAGCCTTTGAGTCATTTGATTCTTTGATCCTCCTATGCAGCACTGAGTTTAGTTGAAGTCTGTTCCATTCACGTGTGTAACACCTGTTGGGTCTGGCACCATTGAAAATTTATTGACAAAAAAACAAACAAACCTTCATTAATGCCCTTAGCAGTACCTTGGAAAGGCACACAGATGCCTCCAGCATCCCCATAGCATTAGAGGCATTCACAGACATGAGACCCAACAATACTCACTGAACTCCTCAGAGGGCTGGTCATTGGCCTTGGAAAGAGTTCAGGAAGTTCATGTTTCATTAATGCTTTCTTGAGCAGCTGTCAGGGCAGTCCAGGACACAGCCTAAGCCTTAGGAGCAGGAGGATTAGTTGATGTCCTTTAGCTTCCAGACATTCTAATAGTGAATATTCTGAGGAAGAAAGGTGGAGAATTAGGCATATTCAGAGGTCAGATATTACCCACACAAGGTGGTATTCTCATCACTGATATTTTTTCCATTATTTTCTGATGGACTAAAGAGATCCAGAGATACCATATCCCTTCCCAGTCATCTGAACTTTGGTAAGGTCTTCCTTGGGGTCGGACAGGCTCTGGGATTTACAAAGTGATGAATAAGAGAAGGATCTAGATGCCACGTTATCTATAACTCACTGTGTGACCATGGTTGAGAAGTTTCTTCTTTTTCTTCCATTTTTCAAGTTGGTAGTAGAGTTATCATGGAAGGTGCCCATTAAACTTTGTGACCACCTAGAAGGCAGACCATAATTGTTTGTCTCCAGCTGGGAACACTGTTGTGTCATCAGCAGTTGCTACAACAGACCATGAATACTAAAACTATACCCTCAACATCTTGGTGATCTTGCAGTACATAAGAAATCTAACCTTTAGATACTAAAGTAAGAAAAGATAATCTCAGCAGCATTAGGGCTATGTGGCATTAATTGTTTGGTGTACCTAATCCAGTATTTAGCTGTACTACTTAAATGAAAGATCTATTTGGTATGGAGAACAAATACAGGCTTATTATTAAATGTGCTAGCGGAATCAAGGCAAGAATTAATTTATTGTCGTTCATGTTGGTTACCATCTATTTGTAGGCTAGAACCATGATATCTGATGTGACACTGCTGCAGACTGAGTGGTTGGATGTGTGAGGATTAAGAGAGTTCATTAAATAATGGCAAACACTGGCTTTGTTGGTGTTAAGCAATCAGAGGATTGACTTGCATTTTCAAGGATCTTATACCAGGGGACTTTTTTCATGATTATACACAGGGTATAGCTCTGTTATACTTTTTATGTACTTGTTCGGATTTCTCAAGTCTTGCTTGAGGATATCTTTAGATATACTGAGGTCCTTGTGCTTGTGGTTCTTTTAGAGGGTGTATAGAGCCCAGTTCTTTCTAGCTGATGTCACATTTCAACCCATAGCATTTACTTTGGGAAAGTTCCTGTTGATGCATGAAGTGCACAGACCTTCAAAGTGTTTTTTTTGCTGTCAGATGACAAATCAAGACCATCATATGTATTAACTGGCCCTTGGAGCAGTTTCAGACAGTGGGTCCTTATTTATTTAGACATCACGCCACCAATCCTGCTATCTTCATAATTGCACGATTCTGTAACAGAGGTGCTCAATTCCATTTTCTGTATTTCCTTCTCATTGCTATTTGTGAAAGCAAGACTCAAAACAGATCTTTAATCTTTTGGGTCATTTCAAGTTTCCCATTGTTTGGTACAGGTGTGTAAGGTATAGGTACTCAGCCTTTTCTGTAAAGAGGAAAAACATGATCTGAAGAACTGTGAAATGTGCATAAACTGAAATGCATCATCCTTGCTCATTACTGCAGGTCTTTTAAGGGTTTCTTTTGAAAAACAAAAGAAGCATCACCTCTCGTTATCATATTTTGAGAAATTATCAGGTGTGTGTCATTCGAATTAGTGTTATTTAAAGAAACCGATGGGTTGGTATGCCATCTTCATGGAGAAGGACTTACTCCTAAGTACTAATGTTTTCAGGCTGCTTAGGCCTTAACTGCACTTTCTTCTTTTGGAAAAAAAAAAATTCCAGCCCTTCCATCACCATTTCTTGGCTGGTAGTCTTTTGCTGAGTGCTGGTAGCATCCGTATAATCATTGCTCTTACACTGGAGATCTACTCTGAAAGATGTATTCCATCCCTTCTTTGCAATTAAGCAAAAATACTTTCACTCTTCATGAAACTCTTTCATGTTAACAGGTTGAGATGGTTGTGACCAGGAAGCCATTTACACTGCAGCATCTACAACAGACAAATGAAAAAAGTGCTGGAGGAAGAACTAAAGGGGAAGTGGAAAAATTAGTTGCAAAGATTCACACTTTTCCTGTAATCCTTTCCGTGTTTGCTATAGTTCTGAAACTTGCTTCTTTTCCTTCTGTAATTTCCAGTTTTGAGGATATGTTCTGTACCAGTGGTAAAGCCATTGGATTCCAAGTCTTTATATAGAGTAAAGTGCAGTCCGTACTCCTGAAATACCCGACAGTCCGTAAGCCCAGCAAAAGATAATTGTGTTGATACTCCTTATAAAGAAGGAAAGCCTGTGCCATATCTGCTGTATACCTAAAATGGTACTTCGTTTCCAAACAAGATGAATAAGAAACTTCTTTCATTTCTATCCCAGCAGCCATTTGCTTCTCTGGCTGTTCATAGAACAGACCAAAAATGGCAAAAGACCCACAGACATCTCATTGATCTTCTGGACTAAAAATCCAGGAGTATTGATTACTGGTGTAAGAAAATTCACTTCTTTTCCATGCTGGACATTTGGACCAGCTGCAATCTGGGTCTTATGGCTATATATTTCTCATTCGTTTTTTTTTAAGGAGATTCATCCGGTATTGAAAAATTTCCTAAAGGTGAAGCCAAATGAAAGCAATATTGACTTTGGGGTGTTCTTCCTTCCACATGTATGCTGACCCTCTGGTTGTTGTATGTGTCATGAAAGGAGATACTGATAGCCCAGCTGTCTCGACGTTTGTACATAAATATGTTATTTGTGAATATTAACATGATTCATGCAAGATGTTTGTGTTACAAATGTATTAGAGTTGTATGTCATGCAAGATGATTTTTACAAATGTGTGTGCTGAAGAGGTATTTTACAAAGTGCTGTTTGAAATGTATTCATACTGTACCCTACTGGAATAGAGCAGAAATGTACATACACTGTTGTAACTGTTTGGCTCTATATATTTTAACAGGGGAAACTGGAATTCAGATGGTTAATTTGCAAAACTTCAGAAAAGTAGCTGAAATTAAATTACTTTATGGCTGGGCCATAAAAAGATGTTATCTTTCAGTTTCAGTGCGACAACAGACAATGCCTGTACTGAGAAGTTTTCTATATTGACTTGGAAGTGTTTTATGACTTTCAGGAGCTGCAAAGATCTGAGGAAAATCCCTTGTGTATGTATTTTTACAGGTAGATGCTAAATACTGCTAGCTTTCAGCAATGGGGGGGGGGGGTTACCTGGAACAGAGTTAGATGAAAGAATTTATGTCATTCTGCAAGCTGTCCCAGCAGTAATATTTGAGATATTAATTTAAGAAGTCTCTGAGGGAGACTGCATTCTGTATTCTGTCTTTGACCTGACATCAGCTAGAGAATCTATTCACTAACTCTGCCTTGCTGCTCTAATTAAGTAAGTGTACTAGGGTATAGTAATTCTCTTAAATATAGTCAGGAATATAGCAAAGCTTAATTTAGATCTTTTTCTTTATTTATTTGAGACTGTCGTGCAATGTTGTTTTAAATATTTTCTGTGATTTTTTGAACTCCGATGTTACAGTGGTGAAACTGAGTATTTTCTTGTTCTTTTATTACTTATTAAATATATTTAAACCTTTCATTGTGGCTGATCTGTCTAGAAATATTTAGGTTCTGAGTGTACTTCCATATTTATTTGGTGACGCTGTGTAAGCCACTCCCAATAGCCTTCCTCTTGGTCAAACTGCCATTTGTATTGATAGTAACATTACACAGTAAGGTTGGACACCCTCTGTTAAGGGCCTTAAAGTAGCTGGCTGGTGACAGTAATAATATAGTCTGGGCAGAAGGGGGCATAGCTAGTAAACCCATGCCAGCCTTGTGTGTGTGTGTGTGTGTGTGTGTGTGTGTGTGTGTGTGTGTGTGTGTGTGTGTGTGTGTAAATCAAATCTGTGTGTGTGTGTGTGTCAGCTACTTGGGCAGGGTCACAAATCACTGGTTGGACAGAGAGGATGCTGGAGGTCTTGGCTGGGCCACTCACCTGAGATCTCAACCCTATAACTGTGCCAGTGGGGAGTCTTATTGGGGATCTTGAGAAAGAGGGAGAAACCAGCCCCAGACTGACTGTGGTATCTGTGTGCTCTTAAGGGAAATTGCACTTGATGCAGTGAGCTGCATCTGGTAATACTGTGTGTGTGTACCTTGTCATCCTCCCAATGTACATCCCCCACTGGGCCAGTGGTGAGGATTGAGACTTACTGATTACTGGTCCAGTGGTGGGGCATCACAGTATGATCATGTAGATATTCATGCAAGGTGTCTGCCACTGCTGTAGTGCTCTGTCAGCATGCTCGCTTTTGTGCGGACCTTCACTAGGAGGTTAATGCAGCTTTTATAGATCCTCAGCTGTTTTATGGGTGTGACGTCAGTCAGAAACTGGCAAAGTTGAAGGACTCTGGTTAAGAGTCTGTGAACTTGACCATGCAGCAAAGAACCACAATACTTATGAAAGACTGCCCTTTACTACAGTAGCAGTATCAAGTCCAGGCTGCTGCATAACAGGCTGTACAACCCAAGCAGCAGTTTGTGATCCTGGCCAAAAATAAAAGACAGCTTCTCACAAAATGTCCATTCTGGGACTGTGATGGCCATTTAGACTACTCCATTCTGTTTTAGACTGAAGTGGTTGGAAAACTGAATTTTGTCTTTGGGTCTAAGTAGAGATTCATCACCACAATTCAATAAGATTCCCCCTGGTAAAGCAGTGATGCATACTGCAGTGTATTGTTGATATTCCTGTTTAAAGATGCAATAAAGCAGGTGTTGCAAGACCAGAAATACCAGGATTGTACTTGCACTGCTTTGCTTTCCATATGAGACGCAAAATACTTAAGTATAGAAGTTCTGAATGCTAAATAGACTGCAATTTCTTCAGTTGTTAAACCATAGACCATAGGTTTTGCACTACAGAAATGCAAATGTTTTAGTTTAACATCTAATATTAAGAGTCCTTACTTGAACATCTAATATTAAGAGTCCTGCTAATGTAGCCTTGACTAGGCTCGTCCTTTCCACCAGACATTTTTGGCAAAATTCAGAACAATATTCTTTTATATAGATATTTATTTATTTATTGCATTTGTTTACCAGTAAAGTCCACTAGGCCTAAAAGAGCCCATTTTTGGTGGAGGCCCGGGGAGAAAAGCTCCGACAAGAACATAGATGCAGAAAAAAATTGAACAATTGGTACAGAAGTAGAAACAGTGTTACACATAGTGGTTACAGTAATATACACAGAATATATACGTAAGTCAGGAATTTAGTTGGTTTGATTACAGTAACATATACAGAATATGTACATAAACGCAGGAATTTAGTTGGTTGCCAGATGAATTCAGAGTGGTAAAAACGGAGATAAATTAATCAGCATTATTGTACCAGTATCAACAAGTAATGAAAGAAAAAAAAATAAATATGGAGAAAGTATCATCAGTTACTATTAGTAAAAAGCATAGGAATTTAGTTGTAATATAAGGAGAAGGAAGAGATTAGGTTATAGAGCAGGTATATAGCCAGGAAAAGTTGAGATGATTTTTTCAGTATTTGTTTGAAGGTAGTGATGCTGCCTATATAGGCTTTAAAACTAATGAGTCAGCCAAAGTGATTTGCATGTCACATGGTTCATTGTTCTTCCGTAAAATGTCTGTGAAATATAGACTTCTTGAAGGTTAGACCATGTCTTCTGTCTGTGTGTCATTTATTAAGCAGCCTGATGTGATGTGGTATCACTGAGTACGTGAAATGTCTACCAAAACTGAAGAAATAGATATCCAGAATAGAAGAAATTTATTTGTTGCAGTCTGCATGTTTGGAAGTACAAAAATGCGTTTTTCAGTGCGGATGTGTGTATTTACTGTAGACACCTAGAATTATTGTGTGTTTGTGCATCAGTCCTTCGTTTTGGATACATTTTTATAGGTTCATATGTATATACTAGGCTAATGACATCAGGGGCCTTGTTAATCCTAGCCATGTTTCTTAAATGAGTCTAACATGTTTTGGTGCCTTATAGGTTATATTAAGGGATTTATACAAGCAAGGGCATGTAAGGTCAAGCAATTCTAGGCTGTGTGTGTCTACTGGAGATATAGGTGTCAGACCAAGGATGAATTTCAGATTCCACATCCACTGGTCTAGTTTATGCTTGAATTAGAGTTAGGGGTGAACTTTGTTTCCATATTGATGGGAAACTTGTTTCAGAGAAGTTATTCGCTGAGACACATACCTATCAGCCCAAAATGTCTTGTTTAAGTCACAAGCAAGGTTTTAGTCCAAAAATCAGGTAGTTCTCATGCTATTTGTTTTACAGATGTGCAAAAGGTCCATCACAGTGGGATGCACAAATGTCGTGTATGCCAGGTAGAGATTACCGCTCAGTAGTATATAGGAGACAGAGTACAGGGATAAGGTTTTAAGGCGATCTGCATAGGACATGTTTACACCCTCTATTCTTTGTGAGGAACCTCTGTGGAGTTATGTTTGATGGTATTTCCTGAGGGGTGACTGGAAGGGAGAGGGGGTAAAATTGGAGTGTAATTGGCCAGTAGATTTTCTGTGTGTTCTGGCTCTGTGTAGTTGGCTCCATTTACAATTTCTTCTGCACATTGTTGTTTGCTGCCTTTGAGGCTGTGGACTTGGCTTTAGAAATCCTTATGGTTTCCTTTGGCCTGAGAGGCTTTTTGTACCTCAAAATTGGCTTTGGTAGACCTGATTTGCCCTCTAAGGAGTTTGTTTAGATTGAGAGTGTTTTTGCCCTGCTGGGCATTGCATTTCCTAACTTTTACCATGACTGTCTTCCTTTTGTTGTACAATTTATTGCTGTTGGAATTCCACCAGGGTGGCTTATTTTTCGAGTTTGTTCTGAACTAAATCCTGGTAGGCACATCTGTCTGTATGCATCCATTAATATGATTGTACAGGGTTTCTGTAAAAATTCTGCGTAGGCAGCTGTGTTCTCAGGGTTTGGGGGCTAGAAATTTTGCCAGGTTATCACTTAGTAATAATCATTCCGAACTTTACAGGGTTAGCTGGATGCATGAGTCCCTCCCCCCAAAGGAGACAGCTTTGTGGACTGACCTTACCAAAGAGATCATTGCACTAGAGGGAGTGCAGCATTCTCTCATATTTGTGAGGACCAGGTCCAACATGTTTGTGCCTCTAGTGGGCATGTGAACTATCTGGTCCAGGGTATTTGTTTACAAAGTCAAGGATTCTCTGGGCCTGCACATTTGGGGTTGTGCAATTTCCAGTTTATAGTGGAGTTGTTAAGGTTGCCCATGAATATGGTATTGGGTTGGATGTTGTGTCTCCAGTAAGTTCATGTATGAGTAATAGCCAGGGTCATAAAGGGGGACCTATAGCTTGCAATGGTGTGGCATGGAACATTGCCTATAGTAATCTGGATGTGGAGAAGCTCAATTCCATAATCTTGTTTGTCCAGCATTGAGGTGAGCTTTTTATTGATGTAGATTGAGACACATACACCTTTAGTCCCTGCCTCTACAGTAGCTAGCCTAAGTGTGTGGAAAGCATTGTAGCCCTGCACTGCTGGGGTGTTTTCCTTGGCTTTAAACTGTGCCTTGATAACTGCATGAATGTCTGTTTCTCCAGGGTAAGGAGAGCTTAGAGTAGTTTCTTGTTTAAACTCCTGACATTGAACAGTAACTCTTTTTTTGTCGTTGCCTAAAAAAAGGCACTATGGGGGAGGACAGTGTCTTAGCCAGTATTCAAAAGCCTAGATGGGACCAGGAGCAGACCACCCTTGGCAAAGCAACATGGTCTGTTGACTATATCTTCTCATGCTAACAAATATTGCATCCCCATGGAATGATACCAGAAGCTTAGCCAATTATTAAAGTTAATAATCTTCTGTTCATACTATGGCATCTTTCTTGGTGAAAGTAAAATGCTGCTCATTGCTAGGGTCATACCAGCATGGGCCATACTGCCCGAGAGCTCCATAATGTCTCTCCTCATATAACACAGGGAGGTATTCCTCAGAGCATTTACACCCACGTGGACTATGAGTGAGTCATATTGGTACTTGTGGTCCAATGACCTGAGTGCGTGTTTGATCTGGCAGATCTTGGCCCTTGGTAAACAACTGATTGTGCCTTTCTCCTTGCTGAGTGGGACATGTGTGTGTCTCACAGAGGAGTTACCTTTGATTAAAATATTGGGTCGTGTGGTGGCTTACCTTCTGGGCTTTGAAGCTGAGGCTCCATGAGATATGGCTAAATGTGTTGTGGGTGTTGATTTGGTTGAGTGTTTTTGGGTCTCCTGAAGATATTTGTTGTAGGTATGATGTCTCTGAGGTTTTGGGGGTTTAGTAAGATTACTTTTAAGTTCCTCAGCATATTTCGGTCTGTGTCAGATCTATACTGTTTCTGATGGGTGTAGTGTGTGCATTTCTGACAACCTAGTTTCTGATGGGTGTAGTGTGTGCATTTCTGTCAACCTAGTTGATATTATGAATTCTTATGTGTGAATGCTTTGCTTCTAATGACATGACATTGTGTAATTTTATAACTCGTATTCCTCATCTGTTTTAGAAAAAGTCATTTTCAGTAAACATGAGACAATTGATTCATTGCCTCATGATGCCTGTATCCACCAGTCTTGCTAGGAAGATAGCAGGAAAGTTCATGTCCATTTTTACTGGCCCTGTATAAGGGATCAGTAGTTTTTTGTAGGAAAGAGTAGTATTAATAGTAACTACGCAAAAGCGCATGGGGCAGTGCTTGTTCCTTCACAAACTAATTTGCTCTTTGCGTGATCGAGTAAAAGAAAAGTCTGAAGGGTAGTTTTATAGATAAAATATCCATTCTAGGTGCCTGTGTCTGAGTTTATAGGTAAACACTAAGCTGTTAGTCTATGGACTATTGCAAGCCTAGCCAATAACTAGAGGTTGTAATCAAACTCTGTACCTTGTGTATGTAAGGTTAAGACTTTGAGCATCATGTCACCCCTTCCCCATGATGTTTACTGTGGCCAAACTCCACATGAGAAAAATCCAAAGTTACTTCGTCAGTCTGGACTCTGGGATATTTTGCCAATTTATGTTT